>NW_013953091.1:111232-113215 GCF_001266775.1 Austrofundulus limnaeus | reverse complement strand
GTGTTCCATGCATAATGTCTTATTTTGACAGGTAAAAGAATTGTACTTGTAAATTTGATTTGTACTTGTAAATTTGATTSGTACTTGTAATGTGGCAAAGTTGTAACAAATTTATGTACGTTTATAGACTTACATGTACAAATTTAGACTCTTACACATACAATGGTTCTGACAGTTGTCTTATCCCATACCTCCTGCTTCACACTTCCACCGAATCCTGTCTGCATAACCTTTGACTCCATCACTCAGTGGAATCCAGATCATAGATATTTATTATTTACCATTTAGAGTCCAGAGCCTTTCAGTCCTTCGTAATAATAATAATAATAATAATAATAATAGTATTGTTCTTTCTGATGCATTTAAGTCAAATTGCTTGTTTTTTATTCCAAGCACACCTCTTACCAGTAGGTGGTGCTAATGCATCATTAAGTCATTTGACCACCGTCATTAAACAAGAGAAGAAGAAAAGGAAATGGCTGCTTCAGTGAATGCGTTTTCCAAGGTGTTTTGCCGTGTGTTGCCTTCCTTTTCTCGTCCATTTCGTCATTACCAGGTATTATATTTTAATACGCGTTTAATATAGCATAACTCGCTTAATATTGACAAGTTCGGAATTCAAATTAAAACTCGTAAGTTAGACTTTAACACTGGATTCAACCTTCCGTGGTGTAGCGGCTAACATTTAGCTAATGTTAGCCATGAGTCGCTGCTGATACATAAACATTACTAACTATAAGAAAGACTAGTTTTATTTGTAATTATCATGTAAAACAAAAAACGAGAAGCAAATAAGTTAGTAGTAGTTTGTTAACTTTGGACGACAGACTGATGTTTGCGCTGTCTCCAGTTTTTACTTTGCGTTATGCATTCATGTAAATCCGATGGGCGGAGCTTCTTAGGTCAGCTCCTCTCCTATTGGTCAACAGACAGGAAGGAGCAGGATCCATGTGCAGATCCACTGTACATGTTAAAAGTTTAGTTTAAAACTAAGGCCAGGAGGAAAGACACTCACCTGTATCTTTGTGTCACTGATGTTTGTGTATTTTTGTTCTCTTTCTTTTTAAAATGTAGTCTTGTCTCCAGAAGCTGCCTTTGAAGCCATCATGTCCGGCACCCGTTCTGTTTGTACAGTCCAACCAGTTTTTCTGCAAAGCAGCATCTTTGCAGTGTGAAACCACTGCTGAGCCTGAGGAGAAACCCTCCCGTTACCAAGACAAACCCTGGGATTACCTGGAGAGTGAAGGTAATTAAAGACTGTGAAGGTATCGCCTGCTGAGAAATGACAGAGTTATAGCTGTTTTGTTCATGCTGAGTAAATGATCAATGCAGTATGTGCATCCTCATGCACATACTGGAATATCTGTGTGTGGTTTGAGGAGGACTCTCAGCTACTACCACATCATACCAACATTAATTAAATCAACGTTAAATCACATCAAACTGAGGGTTGAGTTAAATTTGATCGAAGCACATTTCCAGATTCTTGGCTTTTTAAAACACATTTAAATACCTGGATCATCCTGATACCATGAGCTGTTCCACAGATGTTTTAATGTGTCCTCCCAAACAAGATAACCCAACATAACTAAATCCTATTTTTTAGGTTGTTTTAATTAGGAATATTTGATGTAAAGATATATAAAGAGGAAACTTCAAATAATGTTTGGATATTAAGATATACCAGCTGGAAAGAAAGAAAAGATTCTAACTTGCAGGAAAAATGACAAAAATGTAAGGCATTTTGTAGCTGATAGCGAATAAAAGTGCTTTTTTATAAAGTTTATATTTCAGATATTTCATTTCAAAGGACCCTAGATAAGGTATTTATTCATTTATTCATTCACACAGCTGCTCTTGAAATGATTTGCTCTGATGTAGGGAAGCAAATAATCCGCTGCCACATTAATTTTATGTAATTTAACGTGGATTTTCATAGGCCTGTCGCGATAGTCAATAAATCAATTAATCGCACGATAACTT
>NW_013953091.1:104385-110158 GCF_001266775.1 Austrofundulus limnaeus | reverse complement strand
GTTGTAAAATGGTCACCAGGCAATATTATCGTTTATCGCAATAAATTTTGAGACAATTAATCGTCCAGCAAAATTTGTTATCGTGACAGGCCTAGATTTTCATACAGATTCTAACAGATTGGCCAGAGAAACAATATGTTATCACTGAATTTCAATCACCTGCACAAAAACATTTTAGCTCAGGATTTCTTTTAAACTTTAAGCCCTGTGGGGAGCATCTAAACAGCGTTTCTGAACGTTTCAGTCTTGTAAATATAAAACTTTTAAGGACCATTATTATTATGCTGGTGCTGCTTCTCAGTCATCCAGGTCATAGATAATAAAAAAAGGTTAAAAAACAAAACAATGGACTTCTATTCTGAAGTGAAAGACATTTAGCTTCAAACGAGAAAAAACTATATTTTAAATAGAGGAGGTCTCAGGTTTCAACCTTCAAACATTAACAATAGGACACCATAGGTTTGATTCCTAGACTCCGCTGTGAAAAGTTCAAATGAATGCGAATCACAAGGCCTCATTAAAATAAATACATTTTTCAATAAAATAAAATTGTCATTAAGGATGTGAGCTTTTGTCTTGTTAGCATGTCAGGGAATTGATGGACGAAACATTAAATCAAACATACAAATTTAAAATGTAACTAAGTGTATTTTAAGACCTAAAATGGAAAGTCTGGACACGAAGACTTTAGGACCTAAAACTGACATTCCTAATGCTATAACACCCTGCAGAAAGGCTGGTAAAATTACAGTTTTTGTGTTTCATGTTGCTTTGCTGTGGCAGCCATCTTGAACAGGGCTGACTCTAAAAGTTTATAAGTTGTAGATGTACAGCTAGGGAATACTTCCTGAAAGTTATAGTAAAATGTATCAATAGTTCTGGAGATATTTTGCTAAAACTAAAGATACATTATGTCCTGATGCATCTCAGTAATCCAGGTAAAAAATATCAAAAAGAAAAAAATTGTATAGGTCCTCTGGACGGGTTCTTCTCTAATGAAACGTTTCGTCTCTCCTCCAAGAGACTTCTTCAGTCTGAGAGTTTCAGGCAAAATTCAGGCTTTTAAGCCCTGCCTCCATGTGACTGATACTCACATCACATGGCTATTGTTGACACCTAATTAACACCTATTGTTAACAGGGGGTGGAGTGATACTGGCAATAGCTGCACTGTAGGAGGGGGACAACTGAAAACGGAGGCCTCCACCTCTGTTTAATGATGGACGGTCTTTCTTCACAAAAATGGCTTCTTTTACTCCTCTCTCAAACCAACGTTCCTCTCTATCAAGAATGAGAACATCCTCATCTCTGAAAGAGTGACCGCTGGCCTGTAAATGAGAGAAAACTGCAGAGTTCTGGCCATTAGATGTAGCTCGTCTGTGTTGGGACATTCTTTTGAACAGTGGCTGCTTTGTTTCCCCGATGTATAACTGGTCGCAGTCCTCCTGGCACTTAACAGCATTTTTTTTTAAAGATACATTAAATGGTATATGGACTGTACTTATATAGCACTTTTCTATCCAACAAAGATACTCAAAGCACTTTAAACTACAATCTGTGTCCTCATTTACCCATTCACACACATTCATACAGCACTTTATTAGATCTCCATACAAAGCTAATACAGGAAAATTAATCAATGGAGACTAATCACATTCAAACACTGATGGGACACATCAGAGGCAGTGAGGGACATGACTGCCTTTGGGTCACAAAAATCAAGATTTCTGTCAAACCCTTGTTTTCCTCTTTGGACAGAGTACATTGAAAGGTATGGAACATCACCGGTGTGGAGAGGCTACAGGAGAAACCATAAAGGAAGCATTCCACCACAGAAGACACGCCTAACTTGCATCGTAACACTTCTTTGATTCCACTAGAACCAGATTTTATCGTCTCTGTTCATCACCTTTCATTTCAAATAACCACATCCATGTTTCCACAGAGGGGAAAGAAGATCTGTGGGAACCCTTGTCCAATTTGCCGGGATCCTGACGTCATTGTCCACCATCAGGTAAAGTCACATACAGTTTTATCACGACTTAACAAAGAGTTGAAATTCATTTTCAAATGTCTGATTTAATTGATTTGGTTGTTGTAAAATATTTCCAAAACTGGCGTGAGTTATAGTCATTGTTTAAAGTCTGTTGGCTGTGGCAGCCATCTTGGATTGTGGAATTGGAATGTTTCTTGAAAGTTTAATGAAAATCTGTCCAGTGGTTCATGAGATAATGAGCTAACAGACATACAGGGTATCTGCAGGTCCTTTAAAAAGTCTTAAATTTACATATGTAAAATCAAGGCACGTGCTTTGAGTGTGTAAACTATGTCACAGTTTACACACTCAAAGCACGTGTTGGGGACGACTCTCAGATACTACCACATCAAATGTGAAGTCGGTATTTGAATGAACCTAAGCAGGCCCAGATGAGAAGTGAACCAGCTGTCTTCTCTTGCAGAACGTTAAGCTGCTGCAGCAGTTTATCTGCCCCCACTCTGGGGAGGTGTACGACGCAACTTATACCGGTAAGTCACCAAGTCATCCCTTCATACACTTAATTAGATTCACAGGACACACGTTTTATTGTCTCTTTTTCTCAGGTGTGTGTAGGAAGCAACAGAAAATGCTCAACCGGGCCATCCAGAAAGCAAGAGATCAAGGTAAAGGTTTCTCTGAAATACTATCGAGTAGCTTCCTGTCCCTTATTTATTATTTCTTGTAAATGTACCAGCTTCAGAAAGTATTCAGCTCCTCTTCACTGTCATTCTGTTGTGCTATAATTGACAGCTCATGAGTAAAAAATGACGCAAAACACAGAAGATACAACTAGGCCTGTCACAATAACCAATAAATCATTTAATCGTGTCATAAATTAAACTGAGGAAGATAAATTAAAATGAAGACAATTTTCACTTGCCTGCAATGAGCTTGTTAGTTTGTGTTTGTGGGTGGCCTGACTGGCTCCCCAAGAGGCAGCCATGACTTTTAATTGCTAGCTTTGTTAGCACACCGCAAGGACAGCGGAATCAAAACAATGACAGTATTATAAATAAAATTTTCTATTTGATATTATAGAGAATTATTTACAAAATTATTGTAGCATCCGACTTATAAACTGAGAAAAGTGAAGGTCTAAATATTTTCTTAAGTCTGGTTACAAGATTTTTTATTCTGATTTCAGCAAATCTCCAGGGTTCCTACAGTTGAAAACAAGTTAAATTTAAGACTTTAAGACCTCTTTAAAGGCACAGTTTGTAGGATTTTGTCAATTATTTTAGCCGAAATTGAGATAATCACTAATGACAATAATAAAAAACATGTCTAATCATTGCAGACAAAGACCTTGTTTTATTATTTTTACCTTATAAAAAGCTGTTTATATCTCCATGGTCACGGGTCGCCTCTACAGGCAGCCGCCATCTTGTCTACGAAGGCTCATGAAGGACAAACTGCGGTGGCGGTGTCAAAAACGGTTTTAGTTGTAAAATGTAATATTTGTTGTCTGTCATTGTAGCTGGGATAATTTTACTTATTAAAGCTCATAATCTTACCACTTGAAACATCACTAGCCCTGAAGCNATCTTACCACTTGAAACATCACTAGCCCTGAAGCTGCTGGTAGACATCGCGGTTGGAATTATCAAAGGTTTTTGACACCTGAGAGACACCGTAGCAACTCCTTTGTGTTTGGAAGCGAGGGGTGGGGGTGGGGGGAGGACCAGGGAGGATGATTCAACCACTCAACCACTGGATGTCACTGAAAACAAATCCTACACACTGTGCCTTTAATGCCATTTAAAATTTATTTTAAGACCAACTTCACAAAAAGCAATACGGAAAAAAAAATTATATACAGTGTGTGTGTATATATATATATATAAAAATCAAATCTGGACAAAAACCCCAAAAAACTTAGCGACAATTTTACCCAAAAGTTTACTTTAACAAAACAAAATTTTGTTAACTTTAACAAAATAATTTACAGTAAATTATTTTTAAAAACTAAATAAATGTTAACAATTATTTGAAATTTTGAGATGAATTACAATAATCCTATTTAGCTACAATGTTTAAGACCTCTGATGGATTCAAGACATTTTAAGTTTAATTAAGGCCTTATTTTTGGATTGATGCCTTTTAATGATCTGCAGGAACCCTGTTCTCATTAGTAAAATGAATTTAAAACAAATATTACTGATTTGTATGAAGTATAGCATTAAGAGGTTTACCTTTTGAATATGTTCTGTTAAATTACTGAATTTTTGTTTTATTGTCATTGACCTATAACTGTGAAAATACTGCATTCCAGTTGTAGCAGAACTTGAAATTCAAAAGCCGGACTGAGGTCAGCTCTGAGTTGAAAGCAGTTTATAAGTCGTCAGAATGTCGGAAAAAAGTGTTTCAATTTTTTGCTCTGCCACAATCATGCTCTACATTTTGGGTGTACAAACTGTTAAAACCATGTCCACTAATATCCACTATAAAGTACAACTGACTCAACGTAAACACAGAACTGCTAAAAACCAGTTAAAGTGTGTTCATGTGAGCAACAGCCATGTTGAAATGATGTCATGCGTGCTGGGGTACGGTCGTGTTGCACAGACTTGAAGTTACAGCGTCCAATTCATTTTCCTGACGCTGAAAGGTGATTCTTGATAAATTCACCGACACAATGTTTCCTTTCAGGACTACTTTCCTTCCAAATTCCACACGTGGACTTCTCAGGACAGGATTATTCCAACACTCACGATGCTGTTGGATACACACCTCCACCTTCCAGTACCTCAGCTGAAACCTGGTACACATGGTACCGGAAAATCACACCTGATCCCAATGAAGTGGCTAAAATCAGGAAGATGTACAAGCCTTATTTAAAACGTTAAGATAATGAAACAATCTGTACGTGTTAACAAAACTGCTAAATAAAACATGATGGAAAAAATGGATGTTTGAGGAATATTTTATTGTCAAGCTTTGGCAGAAGAACGTTTAACTTGAGTAACACTCGTAGAAAAGAACTCATCAGAGGTACTTGACCGTGGATTTTATTGTTACACCTGACAGCTGACGTGTGCAGGTGATCAGGGGTTAACCTTGTTGACCATGGTCTCGCCAAGGGCCTCCAGCACCTCCCGCTTGTAGTCATCAAAGTCTCCCTCAATCTGGTTCACGGTGCAGTCCTCCACCACCCACAGGTGGCACTGAGTCTCTGTGATGAGCCGTGCGTCGTGGCTCACAATTATCACGGCTGCACAAACAGTTTGTGTTAGTGGAATTAGTCTCAGCAAGAAAAAAAACTATTGTAAGCTTAAAATGAAGGTATATAAAGTCTTTTGGGAATCAAACACTAGAAATGCCATTCTTTACTCTTAATGCATCAGTTTTTCTCTGATGTTAAATGTGGTCAAGATGCTGTTTGGTATTAAACACATCAATATCAACAGTTGCTTATTTCAAAATTCTTTTCATTTATCTGGTATTAACATTCACCTTGTTTAATACCTGTTATCAGTGAGTTATCTGTTCAAGTATTGGTCCGAATGAGTGCTTTAAAACAGATTTTTAATTGTGTGTTTTGTTAAAGCATGCAAGATTAGACCTGAATAATGAACCACTTTGTGTCCTGAGATAGATATACTTTAAATACTTCCTACAGACCAGTGCAACCCCTCACTGCTAATAGCCTATATGTCACGGTCATTAATGACGTATTTCCGGTAAAATTCTTGCCACGCTCCTCCCTTCCACTCCCTGCTTACTGCCTATGTTTTTA
>NW_013953091.1:101881-103605 GCF_001266775.1 Austrofundulus limnaeus | reverse complement strand
GTGTCACAGCTCTACGTGAAAAATTCACGGAACAAACAGCCAAGGAATAGTGAAAAAGGCTAAATTCTGGAACCATAAACACAAACGTCTTTCCTTTGTTTTTATGGCTTTAATCCACTTTGGAGTGATTTTTTTCCACTTGTCTGGACCTGTACGTCTCCTGTGTTAATGTTGGTACATGTAATATACTAATTCTGTACTGTGGAGATCATTAAGAGTCGTCGGGTGAAAAAATCTTTTGCTAACACTGTGTTGACCGTGAACCGAAGTGTTGGGAGTGGCATCAAGTGCTGGACCGGATGTCCGTGGCATATAGGCTATTTACAAAAGACCTGAGACTGAAAACCTCACCTCCTTTGTAATCATTGATGGCCTCAGATAAGGCATCTATGGATTCAATGTCCAAATTGTTCGTAGGTTCATCCTAAAAAGATGACAACATCAGTATTTTTAAATATTAATCTTGCAACATGAAGTAGGAATGAGGAGCAAAGCTGTTCTTACCAAGATGAGGACATCTGGCTGATGGCAGGACAACTCTGCAAATACCACTCTGGCCTTCTGACCACCTGGCAGAAATAAAACTTTAATTAATAATCTCATTTAAGATGAGTTAAATGTTGATGTTCACATCCGTACCAGAGAGTTTGGAAATCTGAATGGTGTGTGCATGGCTCTCGAGGCCAAAACGTCCCAGACACTTCCTGCTGTCCTGGTAGGGCAGGTTGAAGTTCCTCATCAGGTACTCTGTGGCCGTTTCCTCCATGTTCAACTGGTCAGCGTACTGCTGGTTGAAGAACCCCACTTTCTGTAACAAGACCAAACACTCAAGCCTTCTGTTCATCCAAACACTGGGTCAAACTCAATCAGAATGGATTATTTACAGCTAAGATTACACAAATGGAAACTTGTGGTTTTGTTTTGACTGAAACTTGGTCTTGTAATCTGGTATCTGGTAAAAACAAGATGTCCTGATCCATAAAACCCTATAAATTAGAGGGTAGACTTTGTACATGTACAATCCCAATGAAGTTGGGATGTTGCGTACAACACAAACACAGAATAAGTTGATTTGAAAATCCTTTTCAACCTACAGTATATTCAATTGAAAAAACTACTAAGACAAGATATTAAATATTCAAATAGATAAACTTCATTGTATTTTTGCTAATATTCACTCACTTTGAATTTGATGCTGCAACAGGTTCCAACACTCTGGGACAGGGTCATGTTTACCACTGTTGCATCCCCTTTCCTTTAAGAAGGGCACTAATAGTTGAAGCTTTAGTTTCAAATCTGATCAGGGCCCGACACCATCGACTACACTAGTGTGTGATGCAACAGTCAGAGCCTACAACTAGGGCTGTGTATTGGCAAGAATTTGGCGATACGATACATATCATGACAGAGGGGTCACGATACGATATATCCTGATATATTGTATATTGTATTTACTATAAGCAAGCCGATATATTGCGATTTTTTTGTCCAAAAAAATCTATTAAATAAAAACCTCTTACAGAGAAAAAAAATATGAAAAACCAAAATTCATTGTCTCAGAAAATTCTAATATTACAGAGACATGCTTTTGATACATTTAGCTGTGTTCTGCTTTGTTTGTATTTTATTTTATTTGTTTCATATTTCTTATTTCATCCATGTTTCAATTATTAGACTAAATTTGACAATAGTTTGAAAAAATATATTTTGCAGCTTTTAGTTTT
>NW_013953091.1:92190-99045 GCF_001266775.1 Austrofundulus limnaeus | reverse complement strand
CACCTGACCTGAATCCAACAGAAAATCTATGGAAAGAACTAAAGATCAGAGTTCATAGAAGAGGTCCACGAAATAGTTGCTCCATACAGGAGGCGTCTTGAAGCTGTCATTGACAACAAAGGCTTTTGTACAAAGTATTAGATAAATTTCAGTAAGTGTGTTCAATACTTTTTCCCTGTGCTATTCCACATTATTACAAATAACTTCATTTCTGGACATTTATGGTTTGATTTCTTTGTATGTATGGATCACTTGGGTTGTATCGGTGATACTGATCTGATACTTTTACTTTGTGCTAACACACATAACGTGTTTGGTAAATCTAAAAAAGTAGTGTTTTTTCAAATAACCGCTTTATAAAGAATGCAAGACAGTCATTTATTTCTTCGTCTTTCTAACCCTATTATATTTGTTTAGCATAATTTAAATTTGTTTGCTAAATAAATGTAATAAATTTTGAAAAGTGAATAAAAAGTTTGATTCTTCTTCTTATATTTTATAGCACTGTTTGCAGGTTTGTAAGAGGGTCCCTGGACAGAAGCTAATGCTGTTCGGGGGGCCCTCATCTTGAATGTAATTACAGACCGTCAGATGAAGCTGATTTTATGTTAAAATGACCTGCCATACATGTAACGTCTACACACTGTGCTTATGTAATGTAATGAAATAGTAGTTCCTTCCAACTGCATAAGATTTAGACAAGATTTCAATAGTTTTGTTTTTTCCCCCACTGTCTATGATATACATTACCTGAAATGACTGCAGTATCAAAGTATTGATACTTTGATTTTAATATCATTTCTAGACCATAAAGTTCTGGTATTGGTATTGATCACTACCAGTAAACCTTTTCAAATTGCACCATTTCATATACCTCATAATCTTTTAATGTTTGACTTCATAGTTTGCAATGAGTCACTTTAAACTGTATATTTTTATTAAATGTTACTTACCAGTCGATGATTCTTCCTCATCTCACCCTTAGTCTGAAAAAATCAAAAAACAAAACATGGTCCCAGTTATTTTAGCAGTTTATATAGTTTGAGCATATACGTAATAATTCTGTATCTTACAGGAACTAATTTCCCAGTCAGCAGCAGCAGCAGAGTACTCTTTCCAACACCGTTGGGCCCAACAATACAAACTAAAAGAATAAACAAAACAAGAGAGGAAACAATAAAAAGAGCATCACGACACAGAGTATACAACAGAAGAAAGCTTAGAAAAGAAACTCATTTTAGCACATGATATTCTGCCAAAACATCAACAGTTATTTTTTTGTTGCTTCAATGTTTAATCAACCCCTAATTTCATGTAATCACTGACTTTTAAAAACTCTAAACAGATAAATGTAAAGGTGTAGATTCACTGAAGAGATGGATACTGGAGTGAATGCAGAGCAAAGCTCTTCTATTGTTGAGAGCTTTGCTCAAACCTTAAAAATAAAGTTATGTGAAATGTCAAGTGATACTGAGGCGGAATTGAACCGATTGCTTTCTGAGAGTTTCATTATAATATTTGAACTTGTTAATGAGATTTTTCTTTTAAAGATAAACTCCTACAGGTAATGCCAAAGTTTTAAGCATAGTTCTTGTGCAAGAAGTTGCACTTGGAGTAAACCATCTTTAGCCATTTTTGTGTTTTCTGAGATCGGTTAGCTTCAGCGGCTGCCTTAAATGAGATTGGGTCCAAAGGTTTATTAGTCCTAAGTGTACATCCAACAATTTCCTGAAAGTTTTCCTCCACAGGTTCGTGAAATATTTTGCTAACAGATAGACACACAGACACAAGCAAAACCATTATTGCAATAAAAATCAAGTATTTTAGAGGTTTTGTACTTACTCCTGGAATCCATGTCAATGCCAAAATCCACATTTTTGAAAAGAGGTTTCTGACCATCGTAGCCAAAGTCAACACCTGATGACAAATATAATAAAAAGCATGATTGATGTGCAATAGCAGTGAAGGTGTGTGTATAATGCTGCGTTCACACCGAACGCGATTTCAGCTTCAAAATCGCAGCCAACGCTGAAGTTTGAAGCTTGTGCACTTTGAGGTCAGACGCAGGACAGTTGTTGAAGCGCCGCACGGCAGAGCCTCCCCGCCCCTCCCTCCTCTGTCGGGCTCTGTTTAATGTCGGACGAGGAAGTGGCTTTGCTTTATTTACAGAGAGCAAGAGCATGTCACGTTCATCAGATAATTAATTCATAATTAATTCACCAGATAATTCAGAGTAGAGGCTCACAGCTCGCTTTCAGGACTATTTTTCCAGTCTGATGAGTCACTGCCACGCATTGCTGCGGATCAGGACACTGACTGCAGGCACGATTTCAGCTAAAGAGCTCCTCTCCGTCTGTTTCAGGTTGGTGGACATCATTCAGTAAACTGTCCCGTCGGGAAATATGTCACTACGTCACACAGTGGAGTCTCTCTGATTGGTTGACGCGGCGCGTCGAGCTGCAAAAGTTCAGATTTTCTAACTTCAGCGATTTGCGCCTCAGCGCGTCGAACGCTCAGATCATTCAAATCGTTCAAATCGCGCTGCTCTAATCACGCTTGAGGCGCCGCAGCACTTCCCGACGTTGAATGAAGCGCGTCCACCATAGACTTTGCATGTAAACCTGCTGCTCCTGATGCTGAAATCGTGTTCGGTGTGAACGCACCATTGATCTGAGAATGTATGTATAGTTTTGACTATATTGGAAAAAAATATAAAAAAAATCTTATTCTTGTACCACATTCTTGTTTTTTTAAATGATTGAAATTGAACGTTGCAGCAACCCAGAAAAAGAACGGTTCAACTAAATCATTAAAAAAACAAATTAAAATTACATTAATGCCAGTGATGAGTGAACAGAAACCTGATTACAACTTGTGTTTTTCAAGCTGTGGAAGCAGATACTGACCAACAGGCACATGTAGTAAACTATGTGTTCTTACTGTGCAGTCCCAGTATAGGTGGTGAGAGAGGAGGAGGGTTGGGGAAGGTGAACTTGACGGTGTACTCTTTGGGTCTCTTCAGTAGCTCCGGGGCTTCATGGCTCTCTTCCTCTTGAGGACCCTTCTTCTTGCCTTTTTGTTGTTTCCTGGTTAGCGCCTCTTTTGTCTGCTTTTCCTGACAGAAGACACACGAGGGAAACAAATGTTGAAGAATCAGTGATGGAATGGAGCAAACTAAAGTGACACGATTTATGGTTTATGCAATGTAGGACATGAAGACTACTGACAGTAGACACAGTACTTTACAAAGCAGAATGGAACAGTAATGATCAGTACAATAAGTACATATACTTTACTAACTAAACTTAACTATTGTATAATCTAAACTTTTGTTTAGGCCTCTAATTTTTCTGTAAAAACAAACATTGTTTCATGACAGCTGTCTGGTGTTTCAGTACAATAGTTCCCAAACTTTTCTGCTTTCAACCCACAAAATATGTTACCTCATGAAACTGATTATACTGACTAAGTACACAATCACAGTCATTAAGCAATTTAACAGAGTTGTGTCAAACTTTATGCATTATAGTCATTACTTTTATTTTTTGTTACAGTTAAAGTGTCTGTGACATCAAATTTTTGTAATAAACATGAATACATTTTTGGAAAGATAACATTGATAACATGTTGCAAAACAAATTTCACGTCACTGAGATGAACAGTTGTTGAGATATTTGCATGTGAAGAAACAGGAAGTGATGTCAAAGAGGAATGTCAGCATGTAAACGGAGCGTTACAAAAGCTAACAACACAGACTGTAGAGAAGAATCTGATGTTTCTTTAGATTATTTTTAGCCGTTATCAAAGAGAGATGAAGAAGAGTTAAAGTTTAAATAATTTTGTTTTAATTAACAAAAACCTGTGAGTTTATTTTACTAATTAGCTCCCCTTTGATGTCACTTCCTGTTTCACTTTGGCTGAGCCAAATTTAAAAGAAAATAGGCGGTTACATGGCAAAATGGGTAAATCCTGTGTATTTTCTTAAGTATAAAGATGTTTTGACTTTTTGTATTTGAAGGATAGGCATGTCACAGACACTTTAAGGATAATAGCAATCATTAAAAAATATTTGATTTCTCTAGATCTTACTGAAACCTCACTGTTCTGAACCATTGTTTTATTTGGTACAAAAATTCAGTTTAAACCCCCTTCTTTGTGGGTTGCCACAGTAAAAAAAGATTTACACATATTTGCAGTTATTCAGTGCCAGATGCACTTTGACACAACCTGGACTCCAACCTGCAACCTCAGGATTACAAGACTGCGGTGCTGACCACAAAGTTAACGCAGGTCCTCAATTTAATCTCAATCCTAGTAATTAATTTAAGATTTCAACATTTAACTTCAAAATATTTACAGCTGTAGACAATTAAAAAAAAATAAATCAGTCACAAGTACATTAAATATTTGAAGCTAATGTTAAACTGTGACTGTTTCTCTTTAAATACATCTGTGCATCAAAATTACAATTAAACACATTTGATAGAATAATGTTTCATTAATTATAATCAATTAGAATCCATTTATTTTTACAAACATGCATTTTCAGAAGTATTTCTGTTTTTGAATGAAAGCAATACGATAATGGGTTACATATTTTTTTTCATAATAAAGTTAGGTCATATAAATGTGTAAGCAAATTATCTTGTGAACCACTAGACTGAAAATAATCCTTTAAATCTACAACAGAATTAAAGATATCTGCCACAGTTAACTAACCCTAGAGAGCACAAAAACAGCTTTAAATTAATCAATTTTACAAATACTGAAATAAACTTTGGTGGCAGTAGTAAAGCATCATTCCAATACATTATTGAGATACCAGGAGCTACATGATAAATGTGGTATGATGATCAGAGTATTTACAGTACATTTACCATTTAATACCTAGTATTTATCCAGACTGTGATGCTGCAATAAATTAATTTTGCAATCTGTGAAAAGGAACTGAAATATTTTATTACTGTATTCTTTTCACTTTAGTGCACATTAATGATGAGAATGTGTAAGTCCCAGTGTTGTATAAAGTACCTCAAAGTAATACGTGAGTAAAAGTACAAGTATCTTATCATGAAATTACTTTGGTACAAGTTAAAGTCGCCTCCAAGAATATTACTTGAGTAAAAGTCTTAAAGTATCTGATTTTTTTTAACTTAAGTATTAAAAGTCAAAGTACTGAGTAAAAATGAGCGGTTAGATTTTCCAAAATGACATTTATTGGGAGGTGAACTTTCCAAAAATTATTTTTTTTCTAAAGGCATGCAGCTGTGATGGATTGTGTACAATTTGGAGTCAGAATGGTAAATATTTATACTTCTCATCCAACTACAATTAAATTCACTCTTTCCAGGAGGCACGATTTACCAGGATAATATATTTTTACCAATAATGAGCCGAAATGAAATAAAAGTAACGACTTTCTACTTCTTACCTTGTTTAAAAATGAAAGGAGTAGAAAGTACAGATAATTGTGTAAAAATGTATATAGTAGAAGTATAAAGTAGGCTGAAAAATAATTATGCAAGTAAAGTACAGATAACCAAAATTTCTATTTAAGTACAGTAACAAAGTATTTGTACTTAGTTACTTTACAACTGTGGTTAAGTCCTAAGAGGCTGGTGATACTTACAGCCTGTTTGGTGGACTTGCCACCAGCCTTCAGGTCTTTGAGCTTCTTCTCCTGTTTGTCGTACTGTTTCTGCAGTTCTTTCTGCTTCTGTTTGTACATCTTCTTGAAGGTCACTTAAAGAGAAAAACAGAAAACAATACATTAAAATAATTTTCCATGCCAGATGTTAACAAAAAAAAAGTCAAATGTTTGCTTGAGGTGGTTGTTGGCATCAATAACTTGTTTTCTCACATCTCATACAGCGGAGGATTAATTCTTAGATTAACCATTTAGATTGGACATTAGCTCACTTACAGAAACAAGGACGGCCTTGAACGTGAACCTTCTTTCCTCAAATAAAACACTGCAGGTGGGTCTTTAAAAACAGCATTGACCCAAAACACAACCAAGTAGGTCTGGGTAATAACTCAATGACAATGTAGCAATAAACACGTGATCAGTATCAATGGAAAATTTGCCCAATAAAAAGTTAATTTCACTGAACTCTGACCAAGAACAGCAGCATTCTGGGGGATGTAGGCAGAGGAAAGGCTCACCACCCAGCTAAGCATCATTTATGAAATCAGCTCACCCTTTGGTAAGCTAGCAACAACCTGTTGAGTTCCATACGCAGTGACAGTTTCATGTTTCGCCTCTGGGCCTCAAAGCTGCTCAAAATAAAAGAGAACGACGTGGAGTGAAATAAAATGAGTGTAACAGCTTGAGAGGAGTGTGGATAAATGAGGAGAGGTCAGGGCACCAGTTTGGCGGTGTGGCTGTCTGATCCTTCCCGGTAACATGATCCGTACTGTCAGCTCATTTGCACATGCACAATGGTAGACTTCTGGAATGTGCTTGATTTAAGAAAAAATACTGAAAATGATTATTTCTATACTTACATTATATTCTGAAAACAGTTTTAATATTATGCACACTTTGATTAATGAAATATAGATTTACGATGCGTACATATTTATTTATAATAACTTGCTAACTATTTTCTTGGCAATCACGTTATAACTCATCTTATATTCATTTTATTTTTCCCTGAAATAAAAATCCACAGCTGTTGCAAACGTTGCCTTTTCTATGAAACATAGCAGGTGATGAAAGACTGAAATCAAATGAATTCTGTCATCAGTTTAGTGCAGGGGTCTGCAACCTGCGGCTCTGGGGCCACATGTGGCTCTTTGGTCCCTCTGCAGTTACTCTTTAAAAATGTGACCAAACATAACAGTGTATATATA
>NW_013953091.1:90199-91969 GCF_001266775.1 Austrofundulus limnaeus | reverse complement strand
AGACTACATAATAATGAGAATTGGAAAAAAATATATGCTGAATACTTCAGTTGTACTAGTTTTTATGAAATTCGGTATAAACTACATACAGTATTTTTCTTGTTTACATGAATATGGTCTTTTCAGTTGTCCCAATGTTTATAACAATAAACAATATAATAATAATAACAATATTTATTTTAGTTTTATAAAGTCACCTCCACTGACCATTAAGGTTCCCGAAAAGGCCTCAAAAAGGCCCACGGACCACTAGTTCATAATCACAGTTGTAGCTTGTTTTGTGGCTCCGAACACATTTTGTTAGTGAGACAAAGAGCACAAATGGCTCTTTTGATCATAAAGGTTGCAGACCGCTGGTTTAGTGAAATGCTCCATGCTAAAAACAATGGTTCTGGGGGACAGCATGGATCGTGCTTCTGGTACAGATCAGGCAGCCACAGGCAGAATTAATCTGCCTTTTTTCCTGGTTTTTATGTCACGTAGAACAAAAAACTAATCAATAATTCTCTACTTAGATTTTTCAGCCATATCGCCCAGACCTACAACCATTACTACAAAAGAGAAAGGTGATTTAAGAAGCCCTTTATGGTCCTGGAGTGATCCAGCCAGTCTCCAGACCACAGTCCTGTAGAAAATCTGTGGATGGAGCCAACAAACGTTCCTTTTCAGTCATTTCACTCAGTACAACACACAGTTGTATATGGGACACACCTGGCTGAAGCCACCTCTAATCACGTCTTTAGACCGGTGATGTGGTGACGTTGAACGTCGGGTGACAGGCTCCGCCTTCACCCTATAAGTTCGGAGTCACCAGCATCATTACTCAGTTCTATCGCCTTTCACCTCGCGATAGTCACCTCTAGACCTGAGCTCACATAGCTGCTGCTAGTTAGCTCAGCTTCTAAGGTTCTTAGGCTAGCTTTACTGGTGCTACAGTAACCGCGTTACCTGCTGGTTCGTGTGTCTGCCGCTCGACGCTACTTAAGTGATCTTTATTTTCTGCTGAAAATCTGTTTTGTGGTTCAYGATGAGCACAAAACCACCTTCGAAGAAGCCGAAGTCTTCTGTTCGCCCCTGTCCTCAGGGGTGAGACTTTAAGCTACATGAGAAGGACCAGCATGAGGCCTGCCCGGCCTGCCTAGGAATCATTCACGCTCGACGGGCACTTGTGGAGCCCGAGTCCTGCCGGGCCTGTGCCGGACTTTCGCGTCCGACACTGGAGAGGAGAGTGAAAATCCTAGAGAAAATGCTGGGGGAAACTGCTGTTTTCTGACAAGACCCACTGCTCTCTGAATCCAGCCAGACGGCTCAGTCCGACAAAGATGAGGGTTCGGCGGTTGAAGCCCCCGCTGCTAGCTGGGCGGACCAGATGGAGCACGAGGCGGCCTCACCCGACATCGAGGGGGGCGAGACCCAGTTTCTACTGGATCTAAACCAAGAGGAGGACAATGTTCTGCAGATGGAGCAGGAGGTTCTCAGTCCATGCCCAGCTCACTCCACCCCCGCTGCTGCGAGGGTGGACCAGGAATCGTCCTTCTTGTCCCTGTGCCGCCGAGCTGCTGCTAAACTGGAGGTACAGTGGCCCTACCCTACACCAGCTCAAAAGCCGTTGAAGTTCGCAGGGTTTTATCTCCCTTCTGAACCGGCTGATGTGAAGCACCGTCTGCCTATGTTTAAGGACTTTGTGTCGGAGCTGACATCTTCCTGGAGCAAAGCGCTGTCCATCCCGCCTTCGTGCCCGGACAGGGTCAGTACTTGGATGTGGAAGGG
>NW_013953091.1:82446-89414 GCF_001266775.1 Austrofundulus limnaeus | reverse complement strand
GGCCGAACCTTCCAGCAAGCCGCAGCCTCCCCATCAATCGGCATGGAGCAAAGGCCCCCCTCCGAGTCAGCAGTCCTCCTAACAGCAGGACTGTCTTCACAGGGACTTCAAAAACAGAGAGACAATGTTCAGCTGCCGTTGAAAAGACATTTGTGTTTCAGAAAACGGCCCCAAGAGGTGTCGGGTTTCAAATGTTCAGTCTCCTCTGTTAATGTCCCGAAAAATAAACAAAAAACATGTAGCCCCCTCCCTGGGTGCAAATTGTGTTTTAAAATGCAAAACTTTAATAAACAGTTCTGCAATTGTTTTCAATGTGTCATTAAAGAATTATCTTTGTGCACAAACGAACACAATAAGCTGCGGGCGACAGTCAATAATGTTGTCCCTTCCCCATCCAGTGGAGGGCAGCAGCGACACGTCTCCGACAGTAAGGCAAGTCAGTCGATTAGCAACGCGACTCTCTCTCTGGCGCGCATGCGCACCCTCTCCATGGGTACAAAGAACTGTTGCTATGGGTTACAGGCTGCAGTTCCGCGTCAGGCCGCCTCACTTTCGGGACATTGTAAACACAGTGCTGACAAACGAGGCAGCCGCCATTTTAAAAGAAATTTGCACGTTGCTAACAAAGAGAGCTATTCGAGTGGTTCCAGCTGCAGAAACACAAAAAGGTCTGTACAGACGTTATTTTCTTGTTCTGAAGGAAGGGGGCGGCCTGCGGCCTATTTTGGATCAGAGAGTGTTAAACCAGTACCTTCAAACATACAGGTTCAAAATGTTAACGCTCAAACAGCTAATTCACTCTATCAGCCCGGGCAATTGGTTTGTGACCATCGATTTAACAGATGCGTATTTTCACATAGCGATTCACCCGGAGCACAGGAAATATCTCAGGTTCGCCTTCGAGGGTGTAGCCTACGAGTATCTGGTGCTACCGTTCGGTCTGTCGCTAGCTCCTCGCACCTTTTCAAAGTGCGTAGAAGCTGTGTTGACTCCCCTCAGGGAAAGGGGGGTCCATCTGTTAGCATGTTTAGACGACTGGGCTCTGATCGCAAGCTCCAAGGAGCAAACATTAGATCAGCTGTCTCAGGTTCTGTCACACATTCAGGCTTTAGGGTTTTTAGTAAACACCCAGAAAAGTTTATTAACACCAAGTCAGCAGTTTTTGTTCCTCGGACTAGAAGTCTGCTCCTTGTCAAGCAGGGCTTGCCTCTCAGAAAACAGAGCGGCTGCGTTTCACCACTGCTTAGCTCAGTTTCAACTGGGATGCAAACTGAGCTTCAAAACCGTACTACAGTTACTGGTATGATGGCTTCCATGATTTCAGTAGTACCACTCGAGCTGTTAAAAATGTGCCATTTTCAGCGTTGGTCTCAGTCCCACAGGCTGTGTCCGTCTCGACACAGACACAAAAAGCTAACAATAACTGCTTCCTGCATGACGGCTCTCAGCCCCTGGAGGGAACCCGGCCTCCTGTATCAGGGTTCTCCAATAAGGAGGGTGTCGTTTCGCAAAGTGGTGTCCACAGACGCCTCCCTGAAAGGTTGGGGAGCCCTGTGCGACGGTGCGGTGGTGAGGGGAACCTGGACTCCACAACAGTCCAGGCTCCACATAAACTGCCTAGAATTGTTAGCAGTCCTGTTAGCACTGAAACATTTTTGTCCAGTTCTGGAGAACCATCATCTTCTAATCAGAACGGACAACACAGCAGTGGTCTGTTATATAAACAGACAAGGGGGGACTCGGTCCCTTCCCCTGCTGAACCTGTCTCACACTCTTTTACAGTGGAGCAGTGTTCATTTTCTGTCTATCAGAGCCATTCATGTTCCGGGGAGACTGAACCTCTGAACCTAGGTCCAGACCTCCTCTCCAGGGGCGGACCTCTAGCAGAGGAGTGGAGGCTGCATCCCACTGTGGTGGCCCAGATTTGGGTTTTGTTTGGCAAAGCGACAGTAGATCTGTTTGCCTCCAGAGCAAACACACACTGTCCTCTGTTCTTTTCCATGACAGAGCAGAGTGCTCCTCTGGGAGTGGACGCCCTAGCTCATCCTTGGCCCGATGTTCTGTATGCATTTCCCCCAGTGGAAATGATACCACTTCTACTAGAGAGGGTGCACGGACAGAGCCTGTCTTTGATCCTAGTGGCACCCCGCTGGCCAGCTAAGTCTTGGTAGGCTGAGATAATCAGCTTGCTAGCAGCTCAACCCTGGCAACTTCCGGTTCAACGAGATCTCCTCTCTCAAGCAGAGGGGGAGATTTTTCACCCACACCCAGAACTATGGAAGCTGCATGCTTACCTGCTGAAAGGTCCAGCTTATTAGCCAAAGGCCTTTCTCCAGCAGTAATAGCAACTATTCAAAACGTAAGAGCTTCATCCACTAGAGGATTATATTCCTATAAGTGGCAAGCTTTTGAGCGATGGTGTAAGAACGGGCACCTGGACCCTTTTCAGTGCGCAATAGGAGATGTTTTAACATTTCTTCAGGAGCTACTGGATAAAGGGCTCTCCTTCTCCACAATTAAAGTCTACTTAGCASYMWTTTCTGCCTGCCATGTAGGTTTTGATGGAGTCACACCTGGTGCTCATCCTTCAGCTGTGCGTTTTCTGAAAGAGGTTTGTAAGCTACGGTCTGCTATTAAACCCAGTATTCCCTCTTGGGACCTCACTGTGGTTCTTGAGGCTCTCTGCGACTCTCCATTTGAGCCTCTAGAGTCTGTAGAGTTGAAGTTTCTTTCATATAAAGTTGCTTTGCTTCTGGCTTTAGCTACAGCTAAACAGGTCGGGGACCTCCACACTCTGTCAGTGAACCCCTCCTGTATCCAGTTTCTACTAATGACTCTAAAGTGGTTTTGCACCCTAACTCTGCATATCTTCCTAAGGTGAAACCTTCTAGTTACAGCTCTATGTCTATACAGCTTTCCAGCTTTTACCTCCCCCCTTTGCATCTGAGGAGCAAAAGAGGCTGCATCTTCTGTGCCCCGTACGTGCTCTACACACTTATATCAGCCTCACACAGGATGTAAGGTCATGTGATCAGCTGTTTGTGGCTGTTGCTAACCCACACAGAGGTAAAGCTCTTTCTAGACAAAGACTCTCTCACTGGATTGTAGAGGCCATCTTGCTAGCATATAGCAGCAAAAACCTTYCAATCCCTCTTGGAGTTAAAGCTCACTCCACCAGGGGTGTAGCGACTTCTTGGGCCCTTTTTAAAGGGGAACCTGTGAGTGACATTTGTGCCGCGGCCAGCTTGGCCTCACCAAACACATTTGCACGATTTTACAGCCTGGATGTAACAGCACCTTCAGTGGCTCATTCTGTACTTTCTGCCGGGTCCAAAGCTCTGCATTTACTTACTCAGTACTTACTCAGGCACAATACTTAACTCAGGTCTGATACTGCTGTGCGGGGCGCTTTGACAAGTCCCATATCCAACTGTGTGTTGTACTGAGTGAAATGACTGAAAAGGAACGTAAGGTTATGAATATAACCACAGCTCCTTGAAGGAATGGAACGAAGTACAACACCTTGTTGGCCCCGCATCACAAAGGCTCGGTGAAGGGCGGTATCTGAGTAATGACGCTGGTGACTACGAACTTATAGGGTGAAGGCGGAGTCACCCGACGTTCAACGTTACCACGTCACCGGTCTAAAGATGTGATTAGAGGTGGCTTCAGCCAGGTCCGCGAGGACGCGTGTCCCATATACAACTGTGTGTTGTACTTCGTTCCATTCCTTCAAGGAACCGTGGTTATATTCATAACCTTACGTTTTTCCACCAAGTACTGAGGATTAAATTAATTAATTAGTAACAAGTAAATTCATTTATAACTTTTGTGTTTTGTTGACATTTTTATTTGATATTTTTGTTTCTATATAAAAATGAAAACAACCATAAAATGAGAAATTGTTTACTTCTTTGTTAATGAGCAAACTTGTGAAATCAACAGGGATCAACTAATTATTTCCCCCACTGCGTATTATCACAGGATTTATCGAATTGATTGGTATTTTAGCAAAGCCCAGAAGTTTCTAAAATAAAAGTAAATTACTACTTCATAAAACCCACAGAGTTAGATAAAAACTCGGGTTTTTTTTCTTACAGTTAATTGTGAACACAGGCAAACTGGTCTTTGTGAATTTCCTACTTTATTCAAAAATCAGATGAAAAACAGAAAGTTCTGTAGTTTTAAAAAGAATGAATCAATACTTACAATAGTTTCCTCTGTAGTAATATAGTTTTTGGTTGTCTAGGTGGATGATATCTGTGCACACATCATCAAGAAAACTCTGGTCGTGGGAAACTATTAGGAGAGTTTTCTTCCAACCTTGAAGGTAGCTGGAAGTAAAAAATACAGCGACTTTTATTTAAAAATGTAAAACAAAACATTAACTTGACTTTTTTAAAGCAGCTATTTTAAAAAAATGTCTGATATGTCAGACAAAAAAAATTAAATCTGAAAAAGTTGATAAAACCATTATACAGTTTCAGTTTTTTAATTCTGCTTATTAAATTCAAAGGTATTCATTCTTATTCTCAATTTCTAACAACTAATAATTGTAAATGATATATAAAAAAATAAAGTATCAGATTTTGTTTTGAAATCTATGATCATACTTATTGAGCCAGATGACAGCATTTAGATCCAGGTGGTTGGTGGGTTCATCCAGCAGCAGCAGGGTGGGCTCCATGAACAGGGCTCTGCAGGTACAGAGAGGATGAGTGAAAATAAATAAACTAGAGAAAAAACATTTTCTGCAAAGGTTCAGAGTGAATATTAAATATCAAGTGCTCAATGAGTTTGCTGAAAGTAGCAGAAATCAAAGCAAAAATACAGAATTTTTATGAAAACAGTTATAGTAACTACACCTTATTCAGCCTTACTTAATCATTAACAAATGGTTAGTTAACCTTGAAAACATCATTAATAAAGGACGATTCACACTTAATATGCTATAAATAAACACATTTATTAATGCTTTACCCATAAAGGCTAATTACCAAAACCAACATACTCATTATTTATTCATGCTCAATAAGTCCTGAATTAACTATGCTATATCTTGTGTGTATATGAATGTAAATGCTCACATTAATGCACTTTCACTCTGTTTTAGACATGTATTAATGGTTAGAGAACAGAAACTGGATCTGTATTATAAAAGCTCAGCAGGTTTCTGCATTTACCTAGCAAGAGAAACTCTCATTCTCCAGCCTCCTGAGAACCTTTTGGTGGCTCTGTTCTGCATCTCAGGGGTGAAGGACAGACCAGCCAGGATTCTTCTGGCCTTTGCTTCAGCTGCTGCAGCTCCAATCGCTCTTAGCTCTTCATAGACCTAACAAAAAGGAGAGGAACTGATGAACAGTTTGCAGTGAGATAATCAGTATCAGTACTGTGTGAAGTTTTGCTATCTTGATTGGATTAGGATAAGTTATGAGCCAGACAAGAGAAGGTCTATGAACGGATGTACAAACAGACAGAGACTATATTATAATACCTTCACCTTCAACAGGAGTATAAAAATACCATTCAAATTATTTACACCTAGAACCAATTCAAAATCTAAAACCATAGATGAAAAATCCTTCTCCGTTTGCACAAGATGACAGAGTAAGATCCACTGATCTATATTACTGGATTGGACATCACGTGACTTATTGTGGGCCACACAGGAGCCATTTCTATGCATTGAGTCATGTCAACAAAACGGTAGTTTCAATGCGGGATGCGCGTCAATCGGTCACAAAAATATTCATAGCACCCTCATTTCTTATCCGATTTCTATAAAATGTGGCTTAAATTAAAGCTGAGAAAATTGCCGATGTTGTGATATGTAAAAAAATGTGTATTTACTCAAGAGATGAATCCATAAGCAGTCTGGGAACTTTTCATTATAGGTTTTTGCTAACGTATCTACAGTAGAAGCCCCTTTCTGTCACATAAAGACAAATTTGCTGTTCCAACAAATTGTTTTATTTTTCATTAATTAAATTTTTACATCACAACATCGGCAATTTTCTCAGTTTTAATTTAAGCCATATTTTATAGAAATCGGATAAGAAATGAGGGTGCTACGAATATTTTTGTGACCGATTGACGCTCATCCCGCATTGAAACTCTACTGTTTTGTTGACATGACTCAATGCATAGCAAAGGCTCCTGTGACGGAGCGTAGCTAGCTATAGCGGCTATAGACGATGTCCAGTCCAGTAATATAGATCAATGGTAAGATCATTATGAGGTCTGAGGCAGAGTTGAAAATGGAAATCAGGTTGAATGATTAAAAAAGGTTTTGATCTGTCCTCATCCTCATTTATCTTTTATTCTACAGAAACACTCCAGATCCCAGAATCAAAACCTCTTTGTAGTAAGAGACCTACCTTTCAACAAGATGCATCATGAAAACTGAGAAACTTTCCACACAAGTCAAAGACAAACTTGTGAACAAGTGAAGATCATGGTTGGAATATAATAGAAAAATCCTAAACCCTGAGCATCCCATTAAGCTGAAATAAATCCATTATTAAAAAATGGAAAGATTCTACCAACACAACAAAGCTGGGCAGCTCATCTGCAGAAATGGGAGCATCCGTCTGTAAGACCCTGTAACACTATAACAGAGATTCTTAACCCAAAAGGGTTAAGAACAACAGTTTTTAACTTTGGGCCGCAGAGGGCCGTGGGACTGCATTGATTTTGAATCAGGTGCAATACACTTTCTCACCACTAGTAGCAGTAGTGCACCACTCAGTTGTTTAACCACTTTTTTAATGTGTAGAAGAAGAACCTTGGAAACCTGCTGAGAATGGAAACTTATTTTAAATGAAAAGTAGAAGCAAAAATGAAAGTAACTCGTCAAAAAACACCAAAGTTTGTCACTAATATGAAGAGCAGCTTCTGTTTTTACCATGTAATATTTTAAGTGTTCAAAACATTATCAAATACATAACAGATACAGCTTTATTTTAATT
>NW_013953091.1:67514-76156 GCF_001266775.1 Austrofundulus limnaeus | reverse complement strand
TCAGGTACATGTTGAAAATGAAACAGCATTTCTATTAATCCATTTTAATTAGGATTATGGAACACAATCGCTTCCATAGAATACCTTAGCAAGTCAATACAAAGTATTCACCTTGTCTAGTCTCTCAACCACACCATCCTCTCCTTTCTCCAGACGAGACTGAAGCTGTTTCTCTTCCTCCAGAAGTCTCAGGCGGCGGGTGTCAGCCTTCAGTACCGCCTGTACCGCAGGTGTGTCATCAGCTACCACCTCTGAGGAACAAGGAGAACAGAAGTTTGTTGGTTGTAACAGTCAGAGAGATGGACACACAACAGGCCACTCACCTTGTTCACACAGCAACA
Source organism: Austrofundulus limnaeus (assembly GCF_001266775.1). Classification (NCBI taxonomy): domain Eukaryota; kingdom Metazoa; phylum Chordata; class Actinopteri; order Cyprinodontiformes; family Rivulidae; genus Austrofundulus; species Austrofundulus limnaeus. Next base: position 75,815 of record NW_013953091.1, on the reverse strand, counting down.
CATCAATATTGCTGGGAATACTGAGAGATTTGTTGGCAATGTGTTTCAGTAATGTGGTCTTTCCTTTTCTGAGAAACAAGGACAGAAAATGACTGTTAATTTGAACAATAAGCCCATTTCACAAATATAACTTCTTATTTAAACAGATATTGGTTGTTCCATGAACTGAACAGGCAACCAAACCATTCAACAATGTGAGCTTACAAACACTACAGAGTGATGCAGAATGGTTAGAGGAGCACACGTGTTCACCAGCACGGCTCCTGCTGGTTCAGAGGTGTATCAGTGGTTTATCAACTTCATCCTCCCTCTCCACCACTCATTTCACACAACACCAATGCAGACAGAGTGTACATCAGTCCCAGATTAAAACTGCTAAGTGAAAAGGCTGTTTCAGTACGTCTAGACCTAAATCCATGTGTTAGAACTCCTTTAGGAAGAAGGTAATAGTCCCTTTAACACTTTAAAGTGTGTGTGACATGCCTATCCACTGAATACACAAGGTCCAAGAAAACACTTATGTAAGAAACCCTGCATAAAATGTGATTTTTTTTACCCATTTGAACACAAAAATGGACTATTTTCTTTTGAATTTGGCTCAGCCAAAGTGAAACAGGAAGTGACATCAAAGGGGAACGCTTTAAGAAAGACAACTCTCTGGTCTTTATTTATTGAAATTATATTATTTGAACTTCTTTTAAAAGCAAAAAGTTACAAAATACTTATTTACCCATTTGGTCCAACCAAACCATATCTTCTTCCTGCCACAATCAGAAGGTCAGCGTTGATGAAAAGCTCCTTGCCGTGAGCGGATATGCTGAACCTTTCAATCTAGAGGACACGAAACAAACCTTCACGCAACATTTCTAAGACCATATTCTCATTTCAGTTAAATCAAATGAAAGAATAAAACAAGAGAAAACATCTTCATGTGGAAGTCTAATCCAAAAACTTAAAAACCTTAATATCTGAGGCGTTTTCCAGCATGGCCTGTCTGGAGGACATCTCAGCCTGGGAAATGGAGAAATCTTCTAGGGCACTCTCAGCACGAACGCTAGCAATCTGACGCTCATACTCTTTCTGAAACAAACAAACAAACACATCAAATGCAACACATGTCATAAGTGTAGATGACATGCACAACCTAAAGCAAATCTTATCACATTAAATCTGTAAGAGACATTACTTGTGTCAAATGTAGATGCAAATAGTTACTGGTAGTTTGATCCTATTTCACATTTCAGAACAAACAATACAAACATATTTATGAATTTACAAACTAGCGCCGACCCCCGGCGTGACCCGGAAGTGACTCACACGGAAACGTTTATGCGTAAAATAGAAGTTTACACATCAATAACTATAAATTATTTATTTTGCTTATCAGAAAACATATATACAATATATTGTCGAAACATTTATAACATTTTCTTTTGTTATTTTATTTTATTTTTGTGTACCAAAACTACAAGGGGGGCAGGGAACCAGCACCCCTTATTGGCCAGCCGCCACTGTTATAAACAAGTATTTCCATAACAAAGAACTGGAAACTTAAGTTCATATAAGAGTCTCTGTCTAAAATCATCTTATGTGGAAAAACGACAGAGTTGTCGCCTTTTTGGACAACTTTGGCAAATAACATTCTGTATAATCTCAGTCAATATTGCAAGATGTCAACCTCAGTGTGTTGTGAATAACTCCCAGCTACTACCACATCAATTAGCTGTGTAAGAATGTAATAAAAGTTTGCTACAGCCTCAATATCTGAATACGATTATTAGTTTGTTCGGCTGCACAAAGACCAGAATTATTCTGTGCAATGAGCACATTTACTTTAGAATCATTACTTTATTTATATGGAGCTTATTTTATATTTTTATATTAAAATTGCATCCTCTTGGAGGGCTGCACATCAGCAGCCACCTTGCATGTTAAAGTTTTAAACTAAGATCTTATGCCAGGTTCTGTTTGTCCTGATTTTGCATTTCTAATAATGTTAAGGACGCACAAATTATCCTTGACGGCTCTAAAGATAATCCTTTAATGTGCCTGTGACATGCATATCCATGAAATACAAAAAGTCAAAGAAAATATATTCATTCTTGGCATAATACACAGGATTTTACTGTTATGGTACATAATCGACATATTTTCTTTTGAACTTGCCTTGGCTAAATGAAACAGGAAGTGACATCAAAGGGGAACTCTTTGAGAACGAAAACTCCCTGTTTTTTTTGAACTATGACTCTTTTTCATCTCTACTTTCTTTCTCCAGCGCAGGCCAGGCCAACGATCTTTAGCTGGTTAGCAGTAGCTCATGGAGCAATGGATCACGGAGCTTGTAGAACACAACATTGTTTAACATTGCAGCCTTTAACGCGTTCTTCACAACATTTGTTTAACATTGCAGTCTTCAACGCACTCTTTGCAACGTTTGTTTAACATTGCATTCTTGAACACACCCTTGTCAACATTTGTTTAACATTGCATTCTTGAACGCGCTCCAGTCTCGCTAGTTTTGGGTGCTGTGAAACAGCACTCCGAACATGGTCTTGCGAGATTAGGGTCATGTGTTAAAACATGGCAGCGAGGCGGAAAAAAAATGTTGAACGAAAGACAGTTAACAAGCAAATAAAAACTTATTATTTTCACCTGGAGTGGGAAGAGGACTCATATGTAATTTGAGCACTGCCTTGGCAGGATAACGTGGAACAGCATTTCTTTCAAAAGAATGCACAGATGCTACGAAGTGGATTACCCCTCCTAAGGTAAGGCTGCTATGCTAATGCAGCCCCGTACCTGCCTCAACAGTCTTTCAGCGATGACGAAGTTATGAAAGAAGCGTTTGATTCTGCAGACGTGCTTTTCCGTGATTTTAAAAATAAAAGTGAGATTGTGGCTGCTATAAAGACGTGCAGTTGTCCACCAGGATGGATGGATGTGTCCAAATTCATGTCCGTGTTTCAGTCTGGACTGCTCTGGGTTGAAAATTAGGTTTTGACTCTGCAAAATGACATTGGGATCAAATCCAGAGCAACAAGTCGCATGGATGGAGAGTTCTGGAGTCTGCTTTCTCTCACATGAAAATCATCAAGTCCAACAACAGATCCACAAAGACTGGTGATCATCTGGAGACCTGCTTACACCTCAACCACCTCATACTGCCTGCCTATGAGACCCTGGCCTCCTCTCAGTGTCAGAAGTCCCACTAAGGTAGACATACATTATTTTTATATAGCTTGCATAAAAAGTTGTCACCTCTAGACTTGTCACAATGTGTCTGTATGTTGTTGTTTTTTTATTACATTTTAGACCAGACTAGTGTCTTATACACTGACTAGCACCTTTGTGTTATTTATTTATTTATTTATTTTGCAGTTTGGGTGTGCCCTTGTTTTCCGTACCTAGCGTGGCTGTGTGTGTATCTTGTTTATAGGTGGTGAACCAGGTGGAACTCTTTGAATGGTCTGGAGCCGGCAGTCTGGACCAGTGAGGGACTGAGCTCTTCAACACCTACAGATGACACCATCCTGCTGCAGAATGAGGTTTGAAATAGTTGTTGGGAGATTTGTGAATCTGCACCATCGTAAGTCATTTTTTGTAATAGTATAAACGAGAGAGTTTTATGTTGTGTGTTTTGACTTTTGTTTTATGTTTTGTTTTTCCTCCCCTGAATGGAGAGAAAGAGAGGAGAGTTCTTTGAATAAATGGAGACGAGTTCCCGTGCTCCAAAGTTATTTGACTCTGTCGTTCTCACACTGGACAGGTTTCCAGCCCTCATAGCTCACACGTTACAGGGAGTATTAAATGAAGGAGGTAAAAGAATTTATCCTTTTTGTTCGAGCATCACTTTTCTGTTTCTCTGTCAGGAGTTAAGTAAGGATTTTATCTTTTCTTTTTTTTTGTAGGTAAATATATGGTTAAGTAGATAGTTTTGTTTGACAATACTTTAAATTAAATAAAGCTAGCAACACATTATGTTCTGTTTTATTTACTTTGAAGAAGTGAGGAGTAGGGAGATGAAAAAATATGTTTTTTGATACTGAGACTGGACGAGTAGAACTCGGCAAACTGCCAACTTCAAAAGTAGCTCTTGGTTCAAAAAAGCTTGGGCACCCCTGCTCTAGCGTCTCTATGACAGTGCTTAAAATAATTTAAAGAAACCTCAGATTATTCTCTAATCTGTTGTTAGCCATAGTGGCACTGTGCAGTTCACATGCAGACATCCCCCTGTGACATCACTTCCTGTTACTTCACATGTGAATATCTCAAAAACTGTTCATCTCAGCAGCGTGAATCTTTTTTTTTTTTTTTTACAATATTTTATCAATGTTATCTTTCCAAAAATACATTAATATTTATTACAAAAATTTGATGTCACAGGCACTTTAAGATAATGACAGCACAACGGCTCAGTGGTTAGCACTGATGCATCACAGAAAGAAGGTCCTGGGTTCGATCCCCAGCCTGGGGTCTTTCTGTGGAGTTTACATGTTCTCCTTTTGCGTGGGTTTTCTCTGGGTCCTCCAGTTTCCCCCACAGACCAAAGGCCTGTGAAAAAGGTTTCTTTCAGACCAAGACCTCCCTTACAAAAGAGATCTGTGATCTCACTGGGATTTGCCTGGTTAAATAAGGCAAATAAAAGGTTAATAAATAATAAAACTCATGCTGTGTTAAGAGTGAACTAGTCAGCTCAGAAAAACATTGGGACCACAACAAACTTAAATCTGGGACATTCAACATGTTTGATTGTCTTGGCCCTTATATCCCAGTTTGTGTTGTGTTCCTCGAGGACAAACAAGCTGCAGCCATTCAGAAAGTGAGGTGAAGAAAAACCGATGGGGAATTCAAAACATAGAAGACAAAATGGCCATGGTGCACCAGAAAGTTCAGTGGACATCGTAGATGTTTTTTCTCTGTTAAAAATAGTCCACAAACTCGTCTGCCATGTTTGTTTAATCCAGTGTTCCCCAAACTACGGCCCGCGGGCTGGATCCGGCCCGCCTCCCCATTTGGTCCGGCCCCCAGACCAATACCAGAGAGCATTTAGTTTTTTTTTTTTCATATATGTGTATTTGTATTTGATTATAAAGTTGGACTTTTGCAATAAAATGTTCCTTAGTTATGAATTATTTTCATTAACTATTATTAATTAGTAACTATTTCATACATACACACATATAACGTGACCTTCTGTTCTACCCTTCTGCGGTCTGTGCCCCTATCTGGCAACCCCCCCAAAATAATCCTAAACCCGCCCCTCTCAAAGAGAGAACGGAATAATGGTGAAAAGATTATGGTAGGTAAGAGAAAAATTGATTCAGAATGCAGGGCACTGAAGCTGCAGTGGACAAATGATTATTTTTTTGTTCATCTAAGAGGTGGTGGCGGTATTCAAAGGATACAATCTGCGGCGACACTATGAATCCCGTCACAAAGACAAGTATGATAGCTTGCAAGGCCAAATGCGAGCAAACAAACTCTCAAAGCTAAAAAGTGAACGGTTAGCTCAGCAGAATACATACTGTGAAGAACCCAGACAGGGTTATTTGATTGTGCTTTCTGGAAAACAATAAATTTTTACATTTAGACACTCCTGCAATAGTCACACTTTTTCTGTTACAAACTGACTCCGGCCCCCCACCAGAGAAGGGAAAAGTTATGTGGCCCTTAATTTAACAACTTGTTAATCAAGGTCTTTTTTTCTTGGTTGTCCACCGGACAACCAGGAGACAGGATCTGGTTGTCCGAAATGAAAACAGGTTGTCTCGGACAACCTAAACAATGGTTATGTCTACCCCTGCACTGTAGGACCAAACCTGTTATATCTATGATTTTAACGCCATGTGTGGCGTCTCTCAGTCTCTGAAAATCAACCAACAATTTGAAAACCTTGTGAACCAGGCCTTACACAGCCTGTTAGCACTCTGCCTGCTGATGGATGTTTCTCCTGCCACTATCTAAAGAGAATCTGAAACATTGTAAAACACATGGGCTTGTACAGGGTTAATGTCTGTTTATATTTTTATTTACAGCTGATGTTTTGTGTCTACCAGGTGTGTAATAAATTCCAGTGAAGCAATGATACATGGTACAGTGATTTGGATCACACTTCAGCTTTCACTGATCTATTTTAACTGTTTAGTAACCGTCTGTTGTGGTTTCATTTAAGCAAATACGCACCTCCTTTTTCTTCTTCTTCTTCTCCTTTTTGCTGAGATTGGCATACGGGTCATCTGGTACCTGCTTGGCCTGATCTGCAATTACATCCTCAGCACTCTGTCAAGTTCAGCCAAAGGAAAGAGAAACATTCATACAGTGAACAGGCTAAACTACACAAATACACACTCACTCAATCCCTGCTAGACAACTTCAGCTTCATACAGCAGAGAAAGAGAAAATTCAACCTCATATAAAAGATCCCTTTTACATAACAGAACTTTATTTTGTAGTTTTACCCAGCCCATTCCTTTATATTTAATTATATGAAGGAAATATTTAATGCACAGAGGTAACTTGTCTACTATTTGTTGTGACAAAGACTAGAGTCAAATATTAACCATCAGGGACCAATACAGAAGATGATAACTAGATCTAAATCTTATTTAGACTAGAGTAGAATTTCAGATATACTTTAATGCTCTTTTTTTTTTTTTATTTTTTTGGTAAAGATGTCAAACTAGCTTCTTGGATATTTTATTTTCCGTGCTCACAGTTCAGATTTTACCTGGTCTGATCGCTCAGATCATTTGTGCTAAATTTTGCAGTAACTTTTTTAGATTTTAGTAATCTGTGCAGTCTCTGAACATGAAACAAACAGAACATAAAGAGCCTGTCTGATCCCTCGCAGTGTTTTTATTTTACAATCAGCCATACAGAATTTATTTCCTCACGTATCGTTTTCATAAGCTTGTAACTGCAGTGGTGTAAAAATGTGTTTTCTTATTCTTTTACATGTTTGTCCCAATTAAATGTTTCAGATCACTAAACAAATTAAATAATAGACAAAGATAAAACACAAAATTAAGTTAAAAAACAAATGTCTTTGAAGCAAAGATAAATCTAAACCTACATGGCTCTCTTTTGCATGTGACTAACCTGTTTGTCCATGTGGAGGCAGTGCTTATAAGGCTGAGTTCACCTGAAACTCATCAGACTGAAGAAGTCTCTTGGAGGAGAGATGAAATGTTTCACTAAAGAAGAACCCATCCAGAGGACCTACTGATTTTTTCTTTTTGATTAAACCTACAGAGACCTGTGTGATACAGTAAATGCCTCTCTGTGGGTTTTCACATCTTTGGAAAGCTGGGGTTTAATTCCCTAGCCTCCAGGCCTGATTACTGCCACACCTGTTCTCAATCAAAAAAGTAATCAAGTAAATGAGACCTATCTGTCTGGAAAAGGTTATAAACTCATTTCTAAAGCTTTGGAACTCCAGTGAACCACAGTGAGAGCTGTTATTCACAAATGGTGAAAGCACTGAACAGTAGTGAACCTTCCCAGGACAGCAACGACTCATCCAAGAGGTCACAAAAGAGCACACAACAGTATCCAAAGAACTGCAGGCCTCACTGGCATCAGCTAAGCTCAGGTTCAGGCCTCCACCATAAAGACACTGAGCAAAAAGAACATAAAACCTCGTCTCAGTTTGACCAGAAACATCTGGATGATCCCCAAGACTTCTGGGAGAATCCTCTGTGGACTGATAAGACACTTGAACCTTTTGGAAGGAGCAGGTCATCCTACATCTGCTGCAGAAGTAAGAGCGTTTCAGAAAAGAACATCACACCAACAGTAAAACAGTGGTGGTAGTGTGATGGTCTGGGGTTGTTTTGCAGTTTCAGGATCTGGAAGACTTGCTGTGGTGAATGGTATCATGAAGTCTGCTGTCTACCAAAAAATCCTGAAGGAGAACATCTGTTCATGACCTCAAGCTGAAGCTTCAGCAGCAGGACAATCATCCAAACACATCAGCAGGACAATGGGCCTCATGCAAGAACCGTTGGTACGCACAGATTTGTTCTTCAGTTGTGCTTATGAGTGATTTAGGAGAATTTGTGGCATTCACCAATTTTCTTGTATTCTAAGATTTTTTTCAGATACGAACAAAATTCAGGAGTGGTCCAGACCTGTCGTATATTTTACAAGCAGTCAGTCTGCTGTTATCCAGAATGATTTGTCTCATTAATAACTTTATATTTCGTTAGTTTGGAGATATTTCAAGTTGAAAATAAATCCATCCATCCATCCATCCATCCATCCATCCATCCATCCATCCATCCATCCATCCATCCATCCATC
>NW_013953091.1:54090-64962 GCF_001266775.1 Austrofundulus limnaeus | reverse complement strand
CATTTATGGTTTGATTTCTTTGTATGTATGGATCACTTGGGTTGTTACCAACATCTGGTGAAAATTTCATGTCATTAGCACCTCTAGTAATATAAATCACCTCTCCTGGTGCACGAGCAGCTGATACGCATTCATCAGTTTACGCAGCTCATTTACACACTTTTCCTGAAGATAGAAGTTTGTTGAATCTGACCTGACATGTTCGTACGAACCCTTCATACGAACAAAAGTAAGAGAAATTTAGGATAAGAATATGAACATGTTCTTGCATGAGGCCCAATGATCCAAACACAGCAGCAGGTCCACCTTTGAATGGCTGAAGGTTCATCCTCTGTACGTTTTTCTCTTAATAACAAAGACCTTCATTTATGAACTGCATTCTGTATTTTATCTTTGTCTACTATTTAAATTTGTTTAGTGATTTGAAACATTTAAATGTGACAAACGTGTCGGAAAGAGGGCAAACACTTTTTCACACCACTGTATTTGTGGAGTTACAGTAAATTAGGCTAAAATAACATCTAAAAACGCTGCACTGTTTGAAATTATTTACCACAAAAGTAAGAAAAAGTACACAAGCTAAACATCTAAACTATATTTAGTCATTTTGGGGGACCCAAAAACAGCAAAATAGAAAGCAAACATACCATCATCGTATCAGCTCCATCATCTTCCTCCTCTTCACCCTCCTCCTCCTCATCACGCGTGCACCGTGGTCGCTCTTCAGTTTTTCCTTTCTATAAGCCCAAAACCCACAGGAAGGTAAATAAATGGCAAAACCTAAACACACGTCAGCACTTTTAGTGCCGCCCATCAGTTGAACAGTGAAGGTTACTTTATGATGAACAAACAAAATTACTAAAGAAAAATCCTTATGTAACCTCTTTCTGTTTTAGTAAAAAAGATCAGAAGAAATACCACCTGTGATCCTCATTCAGGTGTTTTATTTATGGTCGTAGTAAACAAAGCTCAAGTATATTACATAAGTTTCTTGTTTCTGTTTTAATAGCAGGTTAACTGACTGCTGGATATGGCACCAGTGACCCTGAAAGGAAGCAGCAGGTAAAGATGATGGATGTATGTTTAGAGACACACACCTTGGACTTGGCTTCAGCCTTGTTGTTTGTCTTTGTATATTTCTCTTTAGAGTCATCTTCAGCTGCCTCATCCTCTTCATCAGACCCCGCCTAACAATCCCAGAAACAGAAATAAGTTGGAGAAAACTTCAAAAACATTTGCAGTCCTGCACACGAGAAACTATGAGTGTAGTGGACTCATTTACAGAATTGATCTTTAGGGGGAGGGGATGCTGCGCCGAGAAAAAAACAACAACATGCACATGTGACTCTGGTGTGTCAGCGTGGGTTGAGGGGGGACCGGGGGGACCCTTTCTGCTCCAAACAGCCATAATACATTCTTCCCATCTCAAATGAACATTTTAGATATCTCAAAGAAATCTCACTAAGACACACGTTTCTGACATCTACAATCCCAGTGTTATCATTATAAATTAACAATGTGATTAACAACTTCTTGTTTCACATAATTTGCAATTAATCTCAGAGAAAGCAGCAAGGTGACAAAATTGGATAAAAAAAAAAACAAAACAAATGGAAAGAAAATATCCAAAACTCACCTTTACTTTTCTAGGCTTGCCCTTCTCTTTTTTCTTCACCCTCTCAACCTCCTGTTTTAAAGACACAGCATAGACCTCTAATGACTTAGGTTACATTCTTAAAGGGGTAATATCATGTAAAATCAACTTTTTTGAGTTTTATATCATGTTATAATGTTATACTCTCATAAAAAAAAAAAACATGCCCAAAGCCTTGCTCTGACTCATTCATGCATGTTTGAGAAATCATGCAGCGTTTTTAGGAAGCCATGCTGAGGAGCAAAATGACAGGTGGGGATCAGAAACGCCCCTGGGACGTGTCTTTAAGCCGAACTTCCTCATGGCATTGCACCCCCCGCCGACTCCTGCAGGCTCTCGGGTGAAAGTGAAAGTGAAACTTAAATTGTCTGCTGAGCTCTCAACATTAGTTCTCACTCAGTGAAGCTCTTTTTAGATTAAAAATACCTTTGAGGAAATGTATTTTCAGATGCCAAGTAAACTGCATAATGGCAGCCCCTCCCCCGCTACAGAAATGGGCAAAACGGAAGCGGAAGGAGGTTCTTAAAGAGACAGAGGCCAATTTCAAGGCGTGTAGAAGAGGAAGTGATGAGAAGATAAGTTTATTTTCTATTTAAACATAAAAACAGCATTTTAATAACAACTAAAGGTGACACAGATACTTTATTATGGTATAGTATTTAAATATATGCCTGAGAAACACATAATATTGGCCCTTTAAGGAAGACAAGTTGTTGCAGAAACACAAACATCACCAAGCTGCACATTCTTATTTTTGTGATTTTGATCTTTTTTAATTACACTGCTCTTTACTGTACTCTAACACTGTAAGAATCAGGTTTACTGCTCAACTCGAGCAGGGGTCTCTGCAGTGTGTGTTGTCTTGTGGGTGGAGACAGCCCTGCTCGTGATTGGAGGAGGTTTTAATGTGGGCAAAGTTGACCCTAACTGTGATCGTTAAGATTGATTTGTCTTGTGGAGCAACTTTAAAGGAGGAAGTAATAACGGTAAAATAATATGATTTATTGACTGTTTAGGTACAGTTTAGAACAGAACCATGACTCAAATAAAAATTATTGTGAACATGTAAACATAATTTGTCTTAAATTTCATGCAGTAAGCTTTTTCCTGTCTCAAATTATGACTAATATTCATGTTGATTTTGAGCGATTTTTTTTACAGGCTGGTTAGGGATGTTTTGACCGAGCCAAACTGTTACTCGTCCCTCCACGTGTACAGCGTTCGCATTTTGTGCAGCTAGCACTTTCCTTTCTCAAGTTATGACTAAAATTAATCTTAAAATGTTGCTTCCCGCCCGACTAGACCAAGCTCCTCGCCGTCTCCGCCCACAAGACAACATGTACTGCAGAGACCCCCATCTCTCTCAGCTGGGGCAGAAATGTAGAGTTTGACTGTTCTGCATAGATTTCTCAGGTTATGCTAGTTTCCTCCCATAGACTTAAAACATACAGATTCAGTTTTTTGGCAACGTTAAATTGTATAAGTTTGTGTGCAAGAACATGATGTAGGGGTCACCTCGAGTGAAGAAACAAGATTTACTGCCTCGAAGCAGGCCTCGGACAGGCCTGACGAGAAGACAGGAACTCTGTCACAAACGGCTGGCAAATCTTTATCTTTCTTCTCTGACTCATCTCTAAGCCTGAGGGCGGAAGCAAAGTTCGTCCATTTTTTTTTACTAACCCGGACGGCTTTGAGCGACACACTCTTCTTTCTGATTCCAACCTAGGAAGACAGCTGGGATTCTCTCCGGAGAAACCCCAGTTTGGCTTTAAGTCTGATCCCATGAGCTAATTAGGGAAGACTTCACAGCCAGGGACCCGGCACGCCTGTCAGTGGTCTCAACCTGAGGCTGAGCCTCTAAGTCAGTTTTTAACTCCCGAGGGGAGATTTTATTTTGGAAGGAGGAACCGGATATGGCTTGAATTTTTCTGGCTTGGACTGAAACAGACGAAAGTTACCTGGAAAAACACCTGTTCGTCAATGACCAGTAAGCGAGCCGACATCAGTTCCCTGACTGATCGGAGGCGAGCCAGCTCCTACCCCGAGGGTGTCTTAAGAAGCCATCACCAGGTAAAAGCTGATGTGTTCGAAGTGACGTGTCATGTGGACCCTGAGCTTAGAAAAGACGTGCAGTTCCTGTTGACCCACACTTTGATAAAAGTAAAAGTAGTAGTAACATACTAATCTTACTTTCCTCCTTTCCTTGTTCTTAATTTGCCAAAACTTAAGCTAAAAGTGCCAGTAAAATTGTTTGGTTGTTAACATCAGAACTGACGTTTTACTGTTCTATATAAGTAATCTGAGTTGATGTGAATTGAAATTCAGACGTGGGCTTTTTCTCATTTAACTCTGACGCTTGTTATAGGAATAACCACAATCAAGTGTAACTTATGATCTGTTCAGTTTGTGTAAATAAATGATTGCATAGTCTTTTATGAATCAACTTGAACTCGTCTGAACGTTCATTAATTGTGTCACTTTTCACTTCACACAGTCAAGATATTAACAAGTAATGAGAAATACCTTGGTAAAAGTTTCCTCATAACCTTGGATATGAGAAATGTGGGAAAAGCTTAATTCACCTTAAGCTCACCTCTTACAATGAATAGTGTTTTTTGTGAAAACTGACAGACTGGCAACCTGTTCAGGGTCTACCGCTAATTCCCAGTTTCTGTAAATACGGTATGTCATGAACCACTGGACAGACTGTAATAAACATGACATCTCACTGTTGCATCAAACTGAACATGATCACATCATTGTTCAAGGTTTGATCGAATCAGCCACTCTACCTTCTTTGGAGGTTTATCTTCATCGTCCAAATCTTCTTCCTCATCCTCATCCTCATCACTCTGCCCTTGGCTGAGAGCAGCAAAGATGTTCCCACCCTGAAGGACACAGAAGCAGCAACATGTCAAGAGTCAGGAGAAGGGTGAGGAACACGGTGTGACTGTGGAGTTCTGACAAACCTTCTTTTTGCTTCCTTTGCTCGTGGTGATGACTGTAAACGCACAGAAACAAAACTGTTATTTATTTATTTATTTATTTACAGAAGACAGTGCTCGTGTTTCCATCCAATTTTAATTCAAATTTTGAGCGAATTTTAATAATTTTGCAATAAAGAAAAAATTAAGAAATGCGAATCAAACAGAGTTTCCGTCAACTGGCTTGAAGCGAATCAATTACGTCATACGCATGTGCGTAGTAAACAGGAAGTAACCGTCACTAAACTCGCAGGGTCCACACATCTCAGGATAATGGAGAGAAGTTATCAGGAACGCGTTGCTACTATCAGGAAAGTTGTAATTATTCTGTTATCAACTAGTTTTGGAGATGTTACTGGTGTGTGGAGACGTAGAGAAAGAAATGTGATTTTCTTCACGTTAAGAGATTATTGAGAACACGCAAACAGCGGGAGGAGGGTCCTGCTGCAGCCGACCTGAAACTGGTACCGGTACCGTGGAACAGCAGATCAGCTACGTGAGGTAAATGTTCGCTACGTCACAACTTATTCAGCAAAAGTGTTTCCATCAGTTCTTTTGCACATTAAAGGGGACCTATTATGCATAATTCACGTTTTAAAGTTTTTTTTACTCAACTTTGGGTATGTACTTCTTAAAAAACAGTCCTAGGACCAAAAAAATGCACCCAGGGGCATATTTACTGTAAGTAAATGTATTTTTAATGTATATTAACAACAAGTTTTATACTTCCGTAATTTTGTGATGTCACAAGCCGTACGACAACCCACCTGAACCTGCGTTCAGCCCCTTTCCTAGCAACCCCCGGGTGAAACTCCACCTCCTCAGTATAAAAAGCCGTCACCGTGTTGTTGTGTAATGTGTAGCTCATTTCACAACAAGCCTCCAATAGGGCAATGGGTAGAGTGTTGGACCAGAGAGTGGGAGACCAGGGTTCCAGACCAGCACAGACACTATTTAATTATTTTTTTCCTTCGTTATGAACACATTTTCTCATGTACCTCTATTGTTTAGCTTATTAAAGCCTTGTTAAAGCCTATTTGTTCGAGTTTCTGAGGTATTTTGACCGCTGCTGCTCCCTGCTCTGGTAACAGCATGCAGAGTGAGCGCAGAGCAGAGGAGGGAGAAAAAAAAGAAGCTGGGACCACGACTCTGCCTCTGGGTCTCATATGGTTGTACAACGGAGCTTCTGCTATTATTAGCCATGCTAACGTAAATGCTGGCTTTGGAGGGCGGAGTTAATGTCAACAGATTTTTGGAGGGCGGAGTTAATGTCAACAGATTTTTGGAGGGCGTTACCAACAGAGCTCATTAACATAAACAGCTCTTCTGAACGGAAGTCAGAGCAGAACTAGAAAATGGGAAATTTTATTATCTGAGAATTATTTTGTGCATTAAATTGAATGAACATGGTCTGGATAGCCCACAGACAAACCATAAACATTTCTAGGACCCATAAGTCTCCTTTAAGTGTTTTTTTAAAAACCCAAAAAACACCTCAAGCGAGTGTAAAAACTTTTTAACGAATTGAGGATTTTTTTTTTGAATTTTGCTGTTTCCATCCGACTTTTTTTCCGCATTTTTAATGCGACACTTCTAGCCTGGCCCTTGCCTTCCTACGCAGCTCCGCTCAATTCTAGTTTCCTTTCACTGCTCTATCTGAGACTTCTCCCTTTAACAAGGATTTCACTGGCAGATTTTTAGCCGAACCAATCAGAGAACAGAACGTCAATTTTCTGCACAGTGTCAGCTTGTAGTTTATTTTACCTTGGCCAATCAGCAAACAGAAGGAGTAGTTTTGAATGACGTTGATGTTCTGCACAGTGTCTGCTAGTTATTTTAGCATACAGCAGTGGAGGAAGTGAATGAAGTCAGTCTGTGTTGATAAGGCTTACAAATTAAATTAAATTTGTCTGACAAAGCAGCAGCTCTCATTTACAGCCGTCTCGTTCAGCTCGGTACTTTTCTCCTCTCAGTAGGGTTGTTTACAGGGCTCGCAATTTCTGGTTAGCTTCTTAGCTTAGCCTCATTCACACCGACAACACATACATGCTTCAGCAGAGGCCACGCCTCCTGCAAAAAAATCAATTCTCTACGCATCAAGTCCAGACCCTTGTACGAAGCAAAGTGAAGGACAAGGGTCTGGTTTGAACCAGGCTACGACACTTCTAAATGCGCATCAAAAAGCCTTGATAGAAACACAGTTAGTGAGCATTTCCCATTTGACTTTGCATCAGTCATACCTGGCTCATCATCTTCATCACTTGGTTGTGCAGAGAGCTTTTCCAGCATCAGTGTTAGATCCTCCTCATCTTTCTTGTCTGCATCACGTTTTCCTTTTCTTTGCTCTTTCTTCTTTTTCTGAGGTTGAAAACAACACATTCAAATAACTAAATAATAACAGAATCAGATCTTATGGAAAACCCTAAAGACAGTAAGAAGTACAGAAGGCCACTACATTATATCCTGAGTAGGAATTCCTTAGAATTCCTGTCCTCCAACCAGCCGGTCGAGGCAAATGGTCTCCTGTCCTGAGCCTGGTTCTGCTGGAGGTTTCTTCCTGATTAGCAGGGAGTTTTTCCTCTCCACCGTTTGCTCAGGATGGGAGACTGTGATGAAGTGATTCAACACAATCTGCTGGTTTCTTCTTTAGCTTGTTTTTTTATGTACAGTGCCCTGAGACAACGTATGTTGTGACTTGGCGCTATAAAAATAAACTTGAACTTAGTAATTTGACCAAATCCAACCTAATCTCTGATTTGATAGATCAGACACAGTATTGATTTTAGTCTCTATGAAGGTGCACAACTCTTACTTTGTGTCTTTTGCTTTTAAGATCATTCAGATTAATATTATGTTAAACCAGAAGATACTGAGTTTGTAATGTTATTTTCTCAGTGATGAATACCTGTTTTCCTTGAGCTTCTTTCACAGCCACCTCCTCAACCTTTTCAGGTTTGCTGTCTGTTGCAAGTTCCTCAAAGAACTGGAGGAAAAAACAAACATCCAATGAGACACATTGGGCCATCAGTTAAAACACCAGCTGTGATGGATTTTAACAATAGAATCACTGGATACTCACGTTCTTTTTTGCCTTTTTATCTTTCTTCCCCTTTTTCACAGTTTTCTCTGCTGGAAAGACATCGTATAAATTAACATTCATGCTCTATAATGGACATAAAGTCCAGACATTCAGCTTTCATTTGAGGGTATCCACATTAAAACTGGATGAAGGCTTTAGGAGTTTCAGCTCCTTAACATGTGCCGACCAAACGTAATTGAACAATTGACTCAAAAGCTATTTCATGACATGAAATAGCCTGAGAATAAGAATATGAGAATAACAAAGGAATTTCCCACACATGCACATTGTGTCCATTGACTAGTAGAGACAATACTTAGATTTTTTCACTTTCCTGCTGATGTTAAACATGGAGTTAAGGCAACAATGGATCGTGGCTATCCACAGGGAAAACATAGACATAAAAGCTCACACTCCTGTTTGTAGTCGGCATTTTTTAAGCCTGCAACAACAACTAATCGATAAAAATTATTATTAAAAGCGCTGGCAAAAAATTTGATTATCAATTTGTTGTGTCGCGCGATTTATGATGGTATTAATTTAATGATTAGGCTTTAACTTTTAATTTGTTGACTATAACTGAGTGAAGACACTCCGTATTTGCCTTAAACTAAAACTGCAAATAAAACAAGGTATTTATTGAATTCTTGTAATGAGCAGCTGTCTGCACTGAAAATATTCCTAACATGATGTCACTGACATGACACTGTCCATGGTCAAACATAAAGATTTCACTATTATAGTTCATCCTTATATTTCAGGTTACACTCTTCCCTCAAGGACATATTTTACAAAACTCACAGAAAGAAAATCTGAAGAGACTTTTAAGGATATAGCACACATTTGTATATTTTTGTACATTCATTTTTTTAACTGAAGCTTTTTGACAAATATTTAATTATTTATGAATTATAACAGAATTCTCAAACAGCAACCTGTTTTTTTTGTGCGATTTGTTATGTCAGTACAAATTTTCTATTTTAGAGTAATTATTATAATCCAATTCATTGATTATTCAAAAAAAAAAAGATTAATCGATTATTATAATAATTGTTAGTTACAGTCCTATTTCGAAGCTGAAGAGCCAGCATCAGAAATGGGAAGACTGTGGTTAAAACATTGTTCGAGTAGAGCAATTACCGTATTTATTCATGTATAATACGATCATCATTTTTTGAGCTTACAAAGCGTAAAAATATAATTAAAATAACCAGTGTATAATACTATCCCCCAACTTTATGAATAATTTTAGGGTTAAATTTCTAGTATTAAACATTAATAAATAAAGTACTCCCTTTCACTTCCAAGACCAGGGGTGTTGGCGATAGGGTTGGGCATAATCGTATCATGTGCAATTAATTGTCAGAAAAACATTAATCGATTATTTTTTGGCACTTGACGATTAATACGATTAATGCCACCAGGCAGACTGACTGGTAATTTCCTCATTCCTCTCCGCTTCAAATATGACGAACATAAAAAAATAAATTCTGAAATTGATTTATCTATCAACACAATTTAAAATTTGACCAAAGTCTGTAATTTTGACAATTCGGAACAGATTTTTATGAAGAGCAAATCTTTCCCACCAAATTGGTCATGAGACCAGGACATAAGGGTGTCCAGGGACTCCAGGGGATTAATCGCCAAATTAATCGTTATCGGCTAAATACCACAATTAATCGTGATTAATTTTTTTGCCAATATCGCCCAACCCTAGTTGGCGAGAAGGCAAAGACCCCCGCCAGAGGACTGCGGGGTTGAAGATAACACACCAGCCAGTGTAACTGTACATGTCCTTAAGGAAAATGATTATGCCTTGGCTCCAGAACATGCAGTTGTAGATTTAGTGTTGGAGGGAAATCCTCTCAGGGAGGAAACCATCAGGTTCAGTAATTTGCTGCTTCCAACAAGGACGTTAGTTTCTTCACATGGTAAATCTGTCTGTGTTTGTTCTATACAAGGAATGAAATTATTTTAGGCAACTCTTCCATGAGTTTTATGCAAAAGCAAAAAAAAAAAATGTTATTTTTACAGATTATATTAAATAGGCTAGACACAACCCCAGGACCCCTCTGGTAGTAAAGGCAGCAACACTTGCACCTGAAAATCATTTAATCATTGCAATCCACCACGTCAGGGCAACATGATCCAAACCACACAGGTAGCCTGACAAATTAAAATCCAAACTCTCCTCCTTCCAACAGTAGACCACAAAACAAGAAGCCAACGAAATAAAAATGGGCTTATTTCCTGAACTCAAAAACATAAATAACATTTTATCTTTGCCTTTTTATGATTACAAACTCTGTTAGAGTAAATTTTTCCACTTGGCTGCTATAATCCATTGTCCCTGCATTACACAGACATGATTCCTGTCTCTTTATTCACAGCCTTTTTTGTCTAAAAAGGTTAAAAAAAATACCATAACCTACTGCTGCCTGTGCACTGGAAGTGATCAGCGAGTCGGACTCCGCCAGGCACAAGAGCTGCCTGTTGTCCCTTATCCTGTTCATACCTTTTATGGTCAGTATTGTTTGGTACAGTTACAGCGCATAATGGTTGTCTCTGTTATTTGCAGACAGTGTGGTCCTGTTGATGTCGCTGCGCTGTGATCTCCAGCTCTCACTGGAGCTGAGTGCGACTCGGTCAGGAATGAGAACCGTGAATCACCACCTCCAAATCTGAGGCCATGGTCCTCAGTCAGAAAAAAGTGGACAGCCCTCTACGGGTTGGGAGAAGCGCTACCTCAGATGGAGAAGTTTAGGTATCCCAGGGTTTTGTTCAGGGTTGTGTGAGACCGACAGATCACTGGACCATACTCTGTGTGTTGTGGTGAAAAATAAGCTGAGCTGCAAGTCAAAGCTCTTTGTTTACTGGTTGGTCTAAAAGTTCCTACCCTCACTAATGGTTACAATCTGCGATAGTGACTGAAAGAACTAGATACAGGTACTTTAATGTGTTTTCTGTGCAGGGTAGCTGCTTAACGACAAGGTGAGCAGTTCAGTAATCTGGGAGAGACTCTGAGTTGCGAGGACGCCCCCTGAACAGCTCCTGTCCGACTGGAAGGACCCAGGATTTAAAGTGTATCTAACCCACCTGTGAAAAGATAACTCCGCCCCAAGGCGAAATTTGAAAAATGCATCAAAGTGGGT
>NW_013953091.1:49643-53117 GCF_001266775.1 Austrofundulus limnaeus | reverse complement strand
GAAGACATGTAATCATGAAGATCCATTAACCAATATGCAAATTAGCCTGCAGTACCACTGCTCTACCCATATGAGCAGCAAAAAGACGTTTTTAGACCAAATATTACAGATTTGAACAAATACGCACAAAAACATCAAAATTAGCACAGACACAGTACTATATAACATTTTAGACACATTCTAGACAGTTTATCAGCTAAAAAAAGTTAATTTTGGGGTAAGTTACTCTTTAATTCAGAGAATATCCCAGCTGGTCTGGGAACACCATGAGGTGAAATGAGATGTCTGAGGCTCTCTGCTCAGGCTGCTGCCCCCACAACCTGACTCTGGAACCAGCAGAAACTTTACACGGAAGGAATTATCCCTCATAATTTTGAATTTTACAAGACTGTAATTCTCTCATTTCTTTATCTAAGAATTAAGATCCTGGCATTTTTTGAAAGTTTTTTCAACTGAAATTATTTTTATAAAGATAAAACTTTTACACCTATTATAATTTACAGCCTTAAAGAAGTTTCTGGCATGGTTCTGTCAGGATATTTGATTATTTAAACTGGATGTGTTCCTGGCTCTGACACAGACTGCTTTATTTGACACAGAGCTATTGTACTTTTCACTTTACAGGATGACCTCATTTGACTTGTTTGTTTGTTTGTATGTATGTAAACGTAAGTACGTATGTAAATGTACGTACGTATGTATGTAAACGTACGTACGTATGTAAATGTATGTACGTACGTACGTATGTAAATGTATGTATGTAAACGTACGTACGTATGTATGTAAACGTACGTACGTAAATGTATTAGTGCTGTCCTAAACGATTATTTTTCTCTCAATTAATCTAACGATTATTTTTACGATTACTCGATTAGTCTAACGACTATTTTTTTTTGATTCATTAACGATTATTTTTTGTTGATCGAGTAAGATCACGGTGTKGTCAAGATTTTAATGGCAAACTCCTCTGTAAACAAGGAGAAAGTGGAGGAAAAGAAACACCTTAATGTTTTTTTTGTTTTGTTTTGTTTGTGAAAGCAATACTGCCCACTGCATGTACAAACATTTCTGCCTGAAGTGTGTAGGTTTCAGTTACTCTGACGAGGACAACGTCGACGCTAACAATCAGAAAGTACCACAGAGACTGTTGCTGCCAACGTTATTATTCTTAATATATTACATTAATGCCAAAAAGCAATTTAACAGGACTTACGATTCTGCACTTTTCCTCCTGCCTTCATCTTCGAGCAGAACACCAGGGTGTTTGCGCTTCAGGTGTTCGTTCATTGCGGTAGTGCTACTATGCTAGGCTAACTCCATTTTACAGAGTCAACAACCAACCAAGCCCTTTTCTTTCGGTTTAAAATACTTCAACACTTTCGACGTCTTTGGACGTTTCCTTGGCTGAACTCTGTCATCGGGGTCTTCTTCACGTGTACTGCTTGGGCCGAGTGTCACCATTTTCTTTGCCTTCTCCTCTTTCGACGTATTCACGTAAAACGACGTGTCGACGGTATGTTGTGCGTGTCGACGTATTTATGCAGTCGACGTAACCGGTGACGTTGACTAGTCGGGACAGCACTAAAATGTATGTATGTAAATGTATGTATGTAAATGTACGTACGAACGTATGTAAATGTATGTATGTAAATGTATGTATGTATGTAAACGTACGTACGTATGTAAATGTATGTATGTAAATATACAGTATGTATGTAAACGTACATACGTAAATGTATGTATGTAAATGTTTGTATGTAAACGTACATACGTATGTAAATGTATGTACGTAAATGTATGTATGTATACGTATGTCTACCTACCTACCTACCTACCTACCTACCTACATACATACATACAAGTCAAATGTGGTCATCTTATAAAGTGAAAATAGCTCTGTGTTCCAAGTGTCAAATAAAGCAGTCTGTGTCAGTCTGTATCAGTACATACATACATACATACATAGTTATTATTTTAACATACCTCTCAGTTAAACTGAAGTCACCTGAACATGGATGATGCTGACACAGCTAAATTTGCTGGTGAAACGTCCTCGTGTCTGTGTGACATACTTCACCAAAAACCCAGTAAACGTGTTTAGAAACTATACAGAGGGTTATGTTTTAGACTGACTACGTTTTTAATTTTACAGCCGTTTGATCTTCTACATTAATCTGTAAATATTAGTCGAGCTTTTTACCGAAATAAATACCTAAAATAAATCATTACCGATCAGATTCACATGAAAAACGCTCAAAACCAAGAGATGTTACGAGAATTACGGGATACACTCCTTTTTTCCGTACGTAAAAAAGAAAAAGTAGTTGTTTATCACATCTCGTCAGCTAGCTGTGATGCTAACATTAGCCTAGCTAGCTTCTCACCTGCTCCAGTCGTGGCGGCTTCATCGTCCACCCACTCCGCCTCTTCTTTCACCTTCTTGGGCATTTCTTCACGTTACCTGCGACTTCCTAAAGTAACAACAACAAGTGTTAATAACTTCGCTATGATCCCACAGCAGGCTTTCCTTGCCTCGCGTGTGTCATGCAGCGATGACGCAATGAGGTAAACGCCGGTCGCAAACTTTAACTCTTCTTCTGCGGATGATAAAAGCACAGCGCCGAGGCTCTGCTGCCACCGTCAGGCTGGAGGACCGTGAGATCGACTAGGTTTGATTTTTAAATGTGTTTGCATTAAAATATTATTTATTTTTTGCCATTTATTGAACATTCTTAAAATACATTGATCAGTTGGGGTTATATGGTTGGAGTATTCCAAACATGTGGACAAACTTTATTAAAAATCTGAGAAAATCACATAAAAAATACAGAGAATATTCTGTCCTGGTCTTTTGTTTGTACAGCTAGACACACGAAAATAAAGAAACAAAGGCTCTGAAGAAGTTTGAATGAGGATGCTGTCTTCTCCTTTGACAGTTTTCTCCTTCGTTTTATTTCTTCTTATTTGGCTTAATTTTCACATCTTATGTCTGTTCTTTTGAGTTTTCTTTTTTCTTTCTGTAAGACTGTAATAAAAACAAAGCAAAAATATATCAATACATGTAATATTTTTCTGCTCACACTTTAAATGTTAAAATAAATAAGTTGAAAACGTTGCCCTCTGCTGGTTAAACTGAAAACTGTCGCACTGAAATCTTGTGAATTTAGTTACATACGTATTTTAAAACATATTACTTCAAGTTACATTAATATATGTATAAGTTTGCAGTAATATTACAGTCAGTATCACAACATTCAACACATAAARTAAACTTACAGACAAATGATAAGCACGGCTCGTAATGAATGCAAAAACATATCTTGAAAACTAAACTCGCGCACTAGTCCGTCCCCAAAATGGGTCCGACCGGAAACAAACAGAACTGCAAGGCTGCACAGTCCATGTTGGAATTAATAAAAATCTATCTATCTATCTATCTATCTATCTATCTATCTATCTATCTATCTATCTATC
>NW_013953091.1:46368-49383 GCF_001266775.1 Austrofundulus limnaeus | reverse complement strand
TCTATCTATCTATCTATCTATCTATCTATCTATCTATCTATCTATCTATCTATCTATCTATCTATCTATCCACCCGTCTGTCTAAAAACACTTGTGGTGTTGACAGAATGACAGAGTCAAACAGAAATATTTGCTACTTGTGACTTTGTAATTAAAAACATTCATAAAAAATTCTCGATTAAAAAAAGTATGAATTTCAGTGTTTATCTATTTATAACTGTTGAGTGACAGGACATAAGAAAACCATATCAGCATTTACTTACGAAGTATACAATCCTCTTAAGTTTTTGTATTTTTCCTAGGATTTTAGCACCTGGATAAACATCGAACTAAATATGACTGAAAGTTTTTCAGCTTTGAGTGGAAATGATCATGCTGTGACATGGTTTGGATCATTTCTGACGTCTCTATTACTACAACATTTACACAACAGTTAGTGCATTTCTCAAAACAATTAGTATTGCATTGTGCAAAATCCAAGTACAAGCTTATTTACAACAACCTTAAGAAACACACTTTGGGTAGAACTGTGCACCACTGTAAACAGTATTTAAGTACACATTGAAACATACAGGACTGTAAATCATTCTTACACATTATGTCCTGTTCAGTTCATACATGATAGAGCCAACTGAGGGTCCCCCTGGAGAAGTGACTTATCAATGGTAACAATGAATGCATCACACACTCCTCCTCATCACTGACATCTGATGTTCACCTGAGAGAAAATGTTCAGTTAGGGAGACATTTTAAGTAAAAGACCAAAGTAATGCATAAAATTGTTTGACAGATTTGGACAACTAGTTCAACATTTTTCAAGCAATGAAGTGAGGATTAATGCGGTTTTTCTTGGTAGTTTTGATGCAGCAGTCAACTCGAACTCCAAATAAAAAAAAACAGTGAACACACAGATGGTCATGTGACACATTTTGTTTGCAAAAGTCTCAAACTGAGCTAAAACACTTAAAATATGAAAGAAAAACAGATATTGCCTTCAAACAATTCAACTAGCATCCAAGTGTCTTCACTGTTTTGCAAAAGTGTGGAGAAAATGTGTCAGTGACGAAGAAAAATTATTGAGAATGACTATTCAGCATTCTAAAGTATTTTAATTAATTATAATTTGACTGACATGGCATTAGCAAACGATAATATTACAAAACAGTATAAATTTATGAAAGCAACTGATGCATGTTCACAAACATTTGCAATTTGTTGCAAGGAAAAAGTCACTGCTATGATGTGCAAAAACGACTAAATGTTATGGAACTAACAGCCAGGAGAGTTTTATTTTCTTCAGAGAAATGCACCAAAGCAAGTGAGAAAAACTGTAATAGTAATTATAATTTTCTTCCACAAGATGGAGCCACATGGTGTAAAGTCCTGATGCATCTCAGTAATCCAGGTAAAAACTCAAAAAGAAAAAAATTATATAGGTCTTCTGGACGGGTTCTTCTCTAATGAAACGTTTCGTCTCTCCTCCAGAGACTTCTTCAGTCTGAGAGTTTCAGGCAAAATTCAGGCTTTTAAGCCCTGCCTCCATGTGACTGATACTCACATCACATGGCTATCGTTGACACCTAATTAACACCTATTGTTAACAGGGGGTGGAGTGATACTGGCAATAGCAGCGCTGTAGGAGGGGGACAACTGAAAACGGAGGCCCCCACCTCTGTTTAATGATGGACGGTCTTTCTTCACAAAAATGTCTTCTTTTACTCCTCTCTCAAACCAACGTTCCTCTCTATCAAGAATGAGAACATCCTCATCTCTGAAAGAGTGACCGCTGGCCTGTAAATGAGTGAAAACTGCAGAGTTCTGGCCATTAGATGTAGCTCGTCTGTGTTGGGACATTCTTTTGAACAGTGGCTGCTTTGTTTCCCCGATGTATAACTGGTCGCAGTCCTCCTGGCACTTAACAGCATATACAACATTGCTCTGTTTGTGCCGGGGCACCGGATCTTTGGGGTGAACCAGCCTTTGCCGTAATGTGTTTTGGGGTTTGAAAGCCACTGGGACATCATGTTTAGAAAATAAACGTCTCAGTTTCTCAGAAACACCCGCACATGGTGCGGTTTTTTACATGGTGTAAAGTTGTGTGAATTTTATTTAGTTTTTGTCTGTGAAAGTCTGTCAGGTCAGATTTTCTTGGTTGCTTTGACTCATTAAAGAAACTGGGATCCGTTCAGTTTTTCATCTGAGCAGAGAAAAAGTCTCCTCTTGTAAAAGTGTTGACCATTTCTCATTGGACTGACACCTTTTCTCCATCATTTTGCAAAACAGTTAACAAGATGTCATTCCAATAGTTCAGCTCTGCTAAAGAGAAACCACCTGTCCCAGACTACAGGAAGCTTCCTACCTCAGTATGAAATGACTGAAACACGTTTGACACTCTTTCACTAAAGTTTTCACTTCACTATCATTCTGAGGCAACCAGGGGCGGACTGGGGAGGAAAGGTGACCCAGGAGTTCTTGACAGACTGGCCCACTTTCAAAGGCTGTTGAAAAATACTCAGACTTGAACATGATTTTGTTCAAAATAATTACATCTACAAAGAATTTATTTGAGATGCACAGTGTGTACCTGTGAAGCTACGTTGCAGGTTTTTGGTCAACGAGAGGAAACTGGAATACTGGGAACAAACCCATTCAAGCAGAGGGGAAACATGTAAACACCACCCGAAAAGGTCCCAGGCTGGGATTTGATCCAGCAACTGAGAAACAATTCCTCTACCAACTAAGCCACCGAGCTACCAAATGTTTTATTTATGATGCTGATCAAGAATCTCAGTCATCCAGATAATGATTGATCAAAAAATATGTATATACACATACTGTAGCAGATTTCTATTCTGTGTTCTAAGCTATAGACCTTCATGAAGCTCTAAAGCTTTGAACAAACCACTAATCCAAATATTTTTAACTGACAAAGCTTCCCTGATGGGAAGAGAAACATCTACAGTTTCGAAATAGAAGTCCAGCTAGCTTAAAAAAATATTGATTTAGGGCGGGGGG
>NW_013953091.1:37157-45888 GCF_001266775.1 Austrofundulus limnaeus | reverse complement strand
CTTTTATAATCATTTACAGATTATTCTATAGTATTTTACAGCAGCCAGCTCTGTTATACCAGGACAGCTGAAAAAACCTGTTATTTCCCCACTGTGGGATCAATAAAATGTTTTTTTATCTTACATTTCCCCTGATAAAAGCTACTAATAAATTCTAAAGCGTTTATAAAATCCACATAAATTGAGTGGACATTCAATTTATTACAATTTATTGTAATTTTTGAGTGAGTGAATGAGTGTTAAATGGAAAATGTTCTGAGTTCATACAATCAAAAATGGTTGATCTAATCGGTTACCTCATAACAACCCAGTAACTTTTTTCCTAGTTGTTAAATTACTTCTCAGCCAGTTACAAGTGCTCACTTTTAACAGGAGAAGGTTGCAGTTAATGTGGGGTTTCAAGGTTGTATTTCCCCAGCTAGGCTACTCGGATGGGACCTGTAACCTTGTTGAAAACAGGGATGAACCCCGCAAATGAATTTAACCAGTGCTGAGCTAACTCTCCTATCTCTCACTCAAGCAAGCTGATCTATCATCTGTTCAGGCAACCCCTGTCAGAGTTTAGTTGAGAGTCCTAACCCCAGAGACGGAGGGGTGAGAAAATTAAGAGGGTAGCCCTTAGACCTGTGTCCACAGGTAAACTGAAGGTTACCCCAAAACCAGAAAAGCAATCAAGAGCAATCTCATGGATCTTTTCAAGTTCTAGTTATTTTTTCAAAAACTCGGTTTCAAATTTAACATGTAGGACATAAAAAAACCCAAATAACATTAAATAACCACTTCCAACCCACTCTGCTGTTASAAAATGGTTCTTCCGTCCTCCTTTCCTTTGGATGTTGCTGTAGCCAACAGTCCACCTGCCCCACCCCCGCGTGTGTTTAATACAGATTTTTTGGTGAGAATTATGGATTTTTGACGCATGTTGACATGTATGGTGGCAGGACAGATGAACTTCTCTCAGACTTGTCTGTTGCTCTATATTGTTTCTTTCACTATACAGTATTTTGATGGAATGATGTAATAAAAATCTTTGAGTCACAAAGACCTTTTTTGACTTTATGTGTTTAAGATGGTTTTTTTCCTTGGATTTGCAGAAATTGCACACGTCATAAAGTCAACTTTTATAGTTTAGTCTTTGCATCTTTAAACAAAGCCTCTGGATACTTCTGATGCTGCAGACACCATGATGAAGAAAACACACAGAATACCGAAAGAAAAACTGTTTTATGTGAAAATGTTTCAGCATTTTACAATTTCAGCAATACTTTCACAATAAAAGTACAGAATCATTCCAAATGTAGAGCAGTGGTTAAAAAAAGGCTCTGAAATCTAAGACATAATTATTGTGGTTGATTATTTTTGCTGCATATTATTCTTTTTACTCAATAATAATATGCCAATTGTTATTTAAAGTAATTTAAAACTATCATGAGAGATCCAGATTTGAGAAAAAAGTATTTAAATTTGAATCGGAAGAATTTATTGATTGTGTTGTTAAAGCTGATATGTTTTTTTATAAGACTAATTTAATATCTGCACAGTTGATAAACTTTAATTTAGCTCCACCTAAAACTGATCATCAATGACTTTTATTTGGCCAGAAGCTTTGACTGTAACAGTCAAAAATATTGATCAGATATTGGTGGCTTTTATTGCTCTCACAGTGACCAAAGTGATTACTTTGCTGGTGCCAATAAAGCTGCATTATTTTAAATAAAGTTTGATTCAAATGTTTGCTACAACAATAAAGTTTTGCTCAGTTTGTATTTAAAACAGCTAGCAAAGCTAATAGGCTAACTTTAACAAGGAAGACATGATGACATCATCATCATCATCACCTTGATCAGTTTTTTTTTCTCAGCATGTCTTTGGCCTTTTTAAAGACCTCTCTGGTTCAGACCCTGAGATTAGTGTAGATAGGACAACCATCTCAACAGCAAGATGGTGTGTTGGTAAAATCTATGATAACAACCCATCATCATCATCATCATCATCATCATCACCATCAGTGTAGTGCAAAAATCAAACACACATGTGCTTTTCATATGTGTTTTTGTGTTTATATAAAGTGTACTACCACATGTTTGCTGTGTGGGATGGTTTGTGTATGTGTTCAATGTGTATGTGTCTGATGGTGTGTGTTGTTGTGTATCAGCGTTTGTTGGGCATGTGTCTGATGGTGTGTGTGGTTGTGTATCAGTGTTTGTTAGGCATGTGTCTGATGGTGTGTGTGGTTGTGTATCAGTGTTTGTTAGGCATGTGTCTGATGGTGTGTGTGGTTGTGTATCAGTGTTTGTTGGGCATGTGTCTGATGGTGTGTGAAGTTGTGTATCTGCTTGTTGGGCATATNGGCATGTGTCTGATGGTGTGTGTGGTTGTGTATCAGTGTTTGTTGGGCATGTGTCTGATGGTGTGTGAAGTTGTGTATCTGCTTGTTGGGCATATTTCTGCTGGTGTGTGTGGTTGTGTATCTGCTTTTTGGGCACGTGTCTGCTAGTGTTTATGGTTGTGTATCAGTGTTTGTTGGGCATGTGTCTGATGGTGTGTATGGTTGTGTATCAGTGTTTGTTGGGCATGTGTCTGATGGTGTGTGTGGCTGTGTATCAGCATTTGTTGGGCATAGGTCTGATGGTGTGTGTGGTTGTGTATCAGTGCTCGTTGGGCATGTGTCTGATGGTATGTGTGGTTGTGTATCAGTGTTTGTTGGGCGTGTGTCTGATGGTGTGTGTTGTTGTGTATCACTGTTTGTTGGGCATGTGTCTGATGGTGTGTGTTGTTGTGTATCTGCTTGTTGGGCATGTGTTTGCTGGTGAGTATGGTTGTGTATTAGTGTTTGTAGGGCATGTGTCTGACGGTGTGTGGGGTTGTGTATCAGCGTTTGTTGGGCATAGGTCTGATGGTGTGTGTGGTTGTGTATCAGTGTTTGTTGGGCATGTGTCCGATGGTGTGTGTGGTTGTGTATCAGTGCTCATTGGGCATGTGTCTGATGGTGTGTGTGGTTGTGTATCAGTGCTCGTTGGGCATGTGTCTGATGGTGTGTGTTTGTGTATCAGTGTTTTTTGAGTATGTGTCTGATGGTGGGTGTTTGTGTATCAGTGCTCATTGGGCATGTGTCTGATCGTGTATGAGGTTGTGTATCAGTGTTTGTTGGGCATGTGTCTGATGGTGTGTGGTTGTGTATCAGTGCTCATTGGGCATGTGTCTGATCGTGTGTGTGGTTGTGTATCAGTGTTTGTTGGGCATGTGTCTGGTGGTATGTGTGGTTGTGTATCAGTGCTCGTTGGGCATGTGTCTGATGGTGTGTGGCTGTGTATCAGTGCTCACTGGGCTTGTGTCTGATGGTGTGTGTGGTTGTGTATCAGTGTTTGTTGTGCATGTGTCTAACAGTATGTGTGGTTGTGTATCTGCTTGTTGGGCACGTGTCTGATGGTGTGTGTGTGGCTGTGTATCTGCTTGTTGGGCATGTGTCTGACGGTGTGTGTGGTTGTGTATCAGTGTTTGCTGGGCATGTGTCTGATGGTGTGTGTGGTTGTGTATCAGTGTTTTTTGAGCATGTGTCTGATGGGGTGTGTGGTTGTGTATCAGTGTTTGTTGGTCATGTGTAAGATGGTGTGTGTGGTTGTGTATCAGTGTTTGTTGGTCATGTGTCTGATGGGGTGTGTGGTTGTGTATCAGTGTTTGTTGGGCATGTGTCTGATGGGGTGTGTGGTTGTGTATCAGTGTTTGTTGGGCATGTGTCTGCTGGTGTTTGTGGTTGTGTATCAGTGTTTGTTGGGCATGTGTCTGATGGTGTGTGTGGTTGTGTATCAGTGTTTGTTGGGCATGTGTCTGATGGTGTGTGTGGTTGTGTATCAGTGTTTGTTGGGCATGTACAGTACACACCAAAGTTTGGACTCACCTTCTCATTCAAAGAGTTTTCTTTATTTTCATGACTATGAAAATTGTAGATTCACACTGAAGGCATCAAATCTATGAATTAACACACGTGGAATTATATGCTTAACAAAAAAGTGTGAAACAACTGAAAATATGTATTATATTCTAGGTTCTTCAAAGCAGCCACCTTTTGCTTTGATTACTGCTTCACACACTTTTGGCATTCTCTTGATGAGCTTCAACAGGTTCACCTGAAATGGTTTTCCAACAGTCTTGAAGGAGTTCCCAGAGATACTTAGCACTTGTTGGCTATTTTGCCTTCACTCGGCAGTCCAGCTCACCCCAAACCATCTTGATTGGGTTCAGGTCCGGTGACTGTGGAGGCCAGGTCATCTAGCGCAGCACCCCATCACTCTCATTCTTGGTCAAATAGCCCTTACACAGCCTGGAGGTGTGTTTGGGGTCATTGTCCTGTTGAAAAATAAATGATGGTCCAACTAAAGGCAAAATGGATGGAATAGCATGCCGCTGCAAGATGCTGTGGTAGCCTTGCTGGTTCAGTATGCCTTCAACTTTGAATAAATCCCCAACAGTGTCACCAGCAAAGCACCCCCACACCATCACACCTCCTCCTCCATGCTTCACGGTGGGAACCAGGCATGTAGAGTCCATCCGTTCACCTTTTCTGTGTCGTACAAAGACACGGTGGTTGAAACCAAAGATCTCAAATTTGGACTCATCAGAGCAAAGCACAGAGTTCCACTGGTCTAATGTCCATTCCTTGTGTTCTTTAGCCCAAACAAGTCTCTTCTGCTTGTTGCCTGTCCTTCGCAGTGGTTTCCTAGCAGCTATTTTACCATGAAGGCCTGATTCACACAGTCTCCTCTTAACAGTTGTTCTAGAGATGTGTCTGCTACTAGAACTCTGTGTGGCATTTTGGCTGTGTACTGTATCCACCTTCTGCACAACATAACTGATGGTCCCAACCCCHTTTATAAGGCAAGAAATCCCACTTATTAAACCTGACAGGGCACACCTRTGAAGTGAAAACCATTTCAGGCGACTACCTGTTGAAGCTCATCAAGAGAATGCCAAGAGTGTGTGAAGCAGTAATCAAAGCAAAAGGTAGCTACTTTGAAGAACCTAGAATATAATACATATTTTCAGTTGTTTCAAACTTTTTTGTTAAGCATATAATTCCACGTGTGTTAATTCATAGTTTTGATGCCTTCAGTGTGAATCTACAATTTTCATAGTCATGAAAATAAAGAAAACTCTTTGAATGAGGTGTGTCCAAACTTTTGGTCTGTACTGTATCTAATGGTGTGTGTGGTTGTGTATCAGTGCTCGTTGGGCATGTGTCTGATGGTGTGGAAGATCCAGTCCATCTTAGTGCTCCATCCTCCATGATGAGCGTCGTTCATCTGTTTGGTGAAATACTCCAGTGCCTCCTGCTGGCTCTTCTCTGGCAAAAAGAAAACACAGAATGAGGAAGCTGATAGACAAACTGGATATGGTAAGAGGTTCTTTGTACTGATACCAGACTTGATAACAGTTCATTTGGTATATTAGTGTCAAGGTAAAATTAGACATAAAATAACTCTTGCAAACTATGGACTAACTAATAACTAAGAACAACATAACCCATCAAAAGACAAAGGAATAAGTGTTTACACTGGTGTGTGTGTGTGTGTRCATGGGTTTGTCCATCAAAGACAAGGAAGAGGAAGAAAAAGAAACAGCTCACATGTCCATGTCTTGTCTTTGAAATAACAAAACAACATAGCAAAAACCACCAATTTATGGCAGTCTGCACAACTCCCATCTTACCTAAAGCCAAGGTCTTCCTCAGGTAAGCGATGTCATCAAAACTCTGCAGTTCAGGCATGCCACAGCCCAGCAGGAGGGAGAAGAGGTTGATGAAAAGGCTGGCGTGCTGTCGGATGGCCAGGTAAGCTTTGTAGCACATCTCCTGGAACCTGCAGAACAGGCAAACACAGGTGAACAACAATAAACCACAGGGAGACAGGCCCTGAGACAGCCAACAGAATTAGCTGCAAACAGTTGAGGAGCACGCAAGACCTCTCAAACTCTTTAGTCTTGGTGGATTCCTGAACTCCTTTACTGATGACAATGAGGAAGTCCTGAGTCAGGACAAAGGGAACACGCTCTCTCTTGTACCCGAACTTCTTCTTCTTGTGGTCCAAGAAGTGACCAAAGTCAATGTGGAACAGCTAGAAGAGAAGAGGAGGAGTCAGGAGGTGGATCCGGGATGAGAAGGAGCATGAAGCAGAGTGGGAGGCTCACCTGTCCATTCTCTTTCACCATGATGTTTGAGTTGTGTCGATCTCCAATTCCCAGTATGAATGTGGCAACACAGTATCCTGCACACGACCTGGTGAACAGGTCAATTGCTCGGTCATACCTGAAAGACAGGTGAGTCAGTTGAGTCAGACTGGTGGGTTATCAGACAGAGAGATCAACAGAGAGCTGTTCATATGGACAGACACACAGATACAGGTAAAACAGGAACACTTCTGGGGCAGCATGACTGCTCAGTGGTTAGGGAGTTGGCAATCCAGTGGGTCACTAGCCTAGATATGCTAGTTGCTAATCTCCCCAATGCTAATGCCAGATTATCCATGCTAGTCGCTAATCTCTCCAATGCTAATGCCAGCTTATCCATGCTAGTCGATAGCCTCTCCAATGCTAACGCCAGCTTATCCATGCTAGTCGATAGCCTCTCCAAAGCTAACGCCAGCTTATCCATGCTAGTCGCTAGCCTCTCCAATGCTAACGCCAGCTTATCCATGCTAGTCGNCTAGCCTCTCCAATGCTAACGCCAGCTTATCCATGCTAGTCGATAGCCTCTTCAATGCTAACGCCAGCTTACCCATGCTAGTCGATAGCCTCTCCAAAGCTAATGCCAGCTTATCCATGCTAGTCACTAGTCTCCGATGTTAATGCCAGCTTATCCATGCTAGTCACTAGCCTCTCAGATGCTAATGCCATCTTATCCATGCTAGTCGCTAGCTTCTCCAATGCTAATGCCAACTTATCCATGCTAGTCACTAGCCTCTCAGATTCTAGTGCAAATGAATAGTCTCCTTCTCATTTGCTAGCGCCGGCCTCTCAGTTACCGTGGCCAGATGCTCAATTATCAGTGCCTTTCATTGATCAGATCAATAGCTGGCTTAGGAATATATATAGTCTCCTTCCAGAAGGATGTAGCAACTGCTGGTTGCACAATAGTTTTAGCTTTGGCCCTCATACGACGCCATACTCGTTGTGCTTGTGTGGGTTTTCTCTAGGTACTCCAGTTTCCCCCACAGCACAAAAATACGTATAATAGGTTGCCTTCAGGGTCAGGCTGCTCTTGCAAAAAAGCTCTTCTGTGTCAATGAGATTTGCCTGGTTAAATAACAGTAAATTTCCATTTTCTGCAAAAATTTGGCATAAACACTGAAAGGCTTTTCTGAAATTTGTGGAAGTTGAAATTGAGTTTTTAAGAGTTAAAAAAGTTTTTAAAAAATGTAGCTAAAAGAGAAAAGTAGCAAAATGTTAATTATAGCTTCTAGCAGCAAAACAGTAGATAAAAGCTAAACTGTTAAAAGAGACATCATGCTTTTAAATTCTTCTTTTTCATTTTTAAATCATTCAATTGGGGTCTAGTTATGTTTGCAGCACCGGGAGAGACTAAATTCAAATTTTTACCATTCCTGGAGACTCCAAGTACACAAAACGCATTTAACAGCTAAAAAAAACCAACAAATTTTTGCATATGTTTCATTTAAAGTAGCATAAGATAAAACTAGTATGCTGAAGCAGATCTAAAAAATGAGGAATTGTTTCCTACATGAAGTTACATTTGATGACAAGTATATACAGTATTTATATGTATATATAAGTATACATACAGTATATTTTTACCTGTGTAGAAGGATGCATAATTTAAAAGGCTGACAGACAAGACAAGTGATCAGACAGGTACAGTAAAGGTGTACTGACGCTTCTCCGCGGTTCTTGTCTTTGATCCAGTGATGCAGAGTGTTGGAGTTGAACTGCAGCGCCCCCTTCAGGCCTCCTTTACACTGAATTTGCATGATGGTGAAGCTGTTCTTCACCACCTCGATCAGACCCACACAGTCACCGATCGACAGGCAGCCGTATGGCAACATGCTGTGACACATCCACACACAGACACCAGGTTAGCCAGGTGTGTATTCACATCACCCTCTCTGATGATGGAACCGGCTCTCACCGTAGGTCCAGTCCCTGATTTTGCCAGATGTTCTCCATGATCCTTATGATCTGCAGTGTCAGCATGTCCTGACGCAGGTCTGCAAAACAAACAAAAAATTGCATTACCCACAGCTGCTGTTAGCACAGTTAGCATTCAGCACTAAAGCCAGTGCTGTGTTTGGCACAGAGCTACTAACCGTCTCCGTTTTTGAAGATGATCTCGTTGTTGGTGAAAAGCAGCTCTGACATGATATCTGGGTTTTCCCAGTTCAGCCACAGCGGGCGCTTTGCCGAAGACATGATCCTACACTCCTCCAACCTACAAACACAACACTCTGTCACTATGATTTACTGTATTTAGTAATTTAGACAGATGTTTAGTGAGTCAGCTGATGGGTTGGTTACCTGAGGTTTCCTAGCTGGTGAACTGGGTTCAGAGGAGAGACAAATCCCTGCAGCGAGTCCATGTAATCTGGACGTGACATGTGTTCAACCAGGAACTTCATCTGAGTCTAAATACCAATCACAGAACAGCATGCCAACATTTTTTTTATTTAACCTTTATTCTACCAGGATAAAAAAAATATTGGGCCTCATGCAAGAACCGTTGGTA
>NW_013953091.1:28770-36509 GCF_001266775.1 Austrofundulus limnaeus | reverse complement strand
CTGACAGACAGACTTCAATCTCTGAACTCGTAAAGTTTTTCTTTTTTTAAATTTCACTGTCATTTTTCATGAATGAACACTTGTATCTGAGGTGGGAAACATAGTATGGTGTATTTGGGGTGGTAATTATGCTAATCTCCTCTCACGTGCACGAGCAGCTGGATAGAACAGGTGGAATTTACGCAGCTCATTTACACACTTTTCCTGAAGATAGAAGAGTTTGTTGAATCTGACGTGACATGTTCGTACGAACCCTTCATACGAACAAAAGTAAGAGAAATTTAGGATAAGAATACGAACATGTTCTTGCATGAGGCCCATTGAGAGTGAAAAACTGTTTCAAGGGAGTCCTGGCCAAGAGGCAGCAACAAACACAACACCTGCCAATCACAGCACAGAATCAAACAAAAGAACATATTTGAGTTCTCATACTTTCTGTGTCTCATCCTTCTTCTCTTGCTTCAGCGTGTCTGTTAGGTTCACCAGTTTATCCATAGCCTCCACCTGCACACACCCCAGTGTTTGCTTCTGAATCTTCATGTGACCATTGAATTAATGCAACTAGACCAATCATTAAAAAAATCTAAAAAATATGCAAAACTTTAACCAAACTTTTAATTGAACTGAAGGAGTCTTTTGTAGCAAATGGTGGATTAGACTGGGTTGGACTATCTAAATGAAATCACTATAACTTAGCTTAAATTATCTCAACTTAGACTCATTTTCAGATTTTTTTTGTCACAAAGCTGCTTCACTTTTTACCTGGGTCTGTTGTTGTGGTAAATGAGTGTGAAAGTCTAACCTGCTCTGAAACAGTGGGTTTCTGAATTAAACATCACACACGTCAATAGGCAACCTCTCAACCAATCAGTTTCCTTTAAAAAAATCTACAGATGCGTAAAAGTAGTTTTTTTTCCCTGGTGTTATCATTATGTTCTATTTTGAGAAATAACCATGAGAAGGAGCCTAGGCAGAAACRAATACTTGTGTTGTTTAAAACAGAAATTCATTGCTCTGTTTGTTCCTGATAWCTGTCCATGAACTAAGTTTATTTATTATAATAGACTCCTCTGCAGTTTAATTATAGAGAATGAAAGTGCAG
Organism: Austrofundulus limnaeus; assembly: GCF_001266775.1. NCBI lineage: Eukaryota > Metazoa > Chordata > Actinopteri > Cyprinodontiformes > Rivulidae > Austrofundulus > Austrofundulus limnaeus. Next base: position 35,407 of record NW_013953091.1, on the reverse strand, counting down.
AGCATATCATATTCATCAAACTGCCTGTCTGTGTTTGCATTTATTACCACAGAGATCGTACAAAATATTTAAAAGCCGATTAAAGTGTCTGCGACATCAAATTTTTGCAATAAAAATGAATACATTTTTGGAAAGGCAACATTAATAACATATTGCAAAACAAATTTTACACTGCTCAGATGAACAGTTGTTGAGATATTTGCATGTGAAGAAACAGGAAGTGATGTCAAAGGAGAATGTCTGCATGTGAACAGAGTGTTACTAAAATGGCTTAAAGTGCTGACTGGAAAGAAGAATTTGATGTTTCTTCAATTTATTTTGAGTCACTATCATAGAGAGATGAAAAAGAGTCGGAGTTCAAATAATATTGTTTCAATAAACAAAGACCAGAGAGTTTTCTTTCTGAAAGAGTTCCACTTTGATGTCACTTCCTGTTTCACTTTGGCTGAGCCAAGTTCAAAAGAAAATATGCCAGTTATGAGACAAAATGGGTAAAAAATGTGTGTATTATGCCAAGTTTCTTATAAAGATGTCTATGTTTACTTTTGCATTTGAAAAATATGCAGGTCACAGGTACTTTAAAAAACACAGGTTAACTGTAAAACTTTTAACGCAACATTATCAAGACTTGTAACCATTATTTCTCAGCGTTAGGATTAGTTGAGCAAAATCTGTTAAAGAAACCCTGGATTTGTTGGGTCTATTCTATTGTATACGGCCCTGCTGTGTAACTGTGTGAATTTATGAGTTCTCACTTGTCTGTTCAGGTGTTTCAGGTACATGCCACAGGCTCTGCAGAAAGCTTCCAGCAGTAAACCAAACCGCCTGCAAACCGTGTTATTGTGCATCTCTGACCTGTGAAAACACACCAGTCAAACCAAACATCAGCTTGTGGGCCGTTCTGTTTTGTTCCCTCTAAGGTTAACAGGAAGACGTTTACACTGACTTCAGGTGCCAGAAAAAGAAGTGTCCTATCCTCTGGTTGGTCAGAGCTTTCTTAATGAGGAATCGAGCAAGAGGGTTGTCCAGGTACATCTCATACTTTAAAACCTGCAGAGACACATATCATTTCACATATATGGWCCTATAAAAACAGAAGACAGGTGTGAAGATGTGGACACACCTGTACGAGCTGCAGCAGGTACTGTGACAGCTTGTCATCTGTCAGGCTTTGCACCAAGCAGCGCAGAGCGAACTCTCTGACCATCGGATCAGGAAARTTACAGTCCAGTAACTCCAGGGCCAACTCTGGTTCCATCAGGGGCCACTCCCTCAACAAACAGTACATCTGGGGAGGAGGCAGAGCACACAAGTTAGACACAAGACACATTGAAAGACAGAGAATTCATCCTGACTGTGATGTTGAGTTTCTACCTGTGAGACCTCGTCTCTGGAGTTCCATTTGACTGAAAGAAGAAGCTTAGGAAGAGACTCTGGCATGTTTATACAGTAATGTCTGCAGAGAGACGGACAGGTACAGACAGACAGACAGACAGGTAGGAAGAAATGGACAGGTAGAGAATAACAGAGAGAGACATACAAGTAGAGGAAAAAAAGTGGACATGCAGTAGATAAGTAACAGAGATACAATGGACAGGTAGAATGAAAAAATAAATCAGAGAAAGAAGCAAAAATGGGTAAAATTAATGCTACAAATAGATACAACCCCAAATACAAATGTTAGGACAAAAAAATGAAGACAGAAAACAAAAACGGAAATTATTTCATTTTGGCGACTTCTTTTACTGCAGACACCATTTGRTAATACTGATCCACAGTTTGGTTTTGGACTGCAACACTTTTCACAAAACAAGACCAACAAAAGTTTGGAACAGGGGGTCCAGTAAGTTAGTCCAGAAGCCCAGTAAACACTACAGGTGTAGGAAAATATTGATACACTGAAATATTGTTATATTTCATTTCCCAATACTGTATCAATTCTCTAAAGCCCTGCATTGATTTTTAATTAATGTTTAAAATGTAAACTTTCATGCCAATGGATAATTTTTAWGTTGTAGTTTAGCCTCCGACCACTAGTTGGCAGCAGTCATCCAGTCATTTGGCTCCTCCATTCCTGAGGAGCCAGAGAGTAAATAGTATCTCAAACCGTTGATATTTATTATGGTACTGGATGGTACGGAAGTGACCAAATTCAAGGACCAAATGAAACAGTTCAATGAAATGATTAGCATACTTGTGCTCCTCCCTTAAGTTGCCCTGTGACAGCCAACAACACAGACTGTAGCAGCTTTAAAACCTAAAAGCTGCCGCAAATATGTTATCAAACTATTTAATTTAGTTTAATAATTGAAAACATGGATGGAATAAGAAATATTAAATAAGTAAAATTCAAATAAAACACAGTTTTTTAAATTGAATTTTTGGACAAAAAATGACAATTACACTGCTCAGATACTGCGATACTGTAAGCCTTGCTTACAGTATCACAGTATTTCCAACGCATTCTCATGCCCCCCCGCGTCAACATATTGATGCTTGGTCAGGTAGCCGTCTGCGTCCACATTCGGACGCGCCGTGTACCCCCCGCGTGTCAGTTTTTTACAAGATGAGGCGGAGGAGGACGAGCGCATTGTCATATTTTTTTTTTACACGAGTAGGAAATGCGCAAAACTAACCATCCCAGACCCTAAATTTAACTTCTATTAGCCTTATACAGCCTATCCCTGACCCCCAGACCCTAAACTTAACCATAAAACCTGATCCCTCATATTAACCTTTTTTTTAAATGTAGAGAATTTGCGAGAACTAAACGTCCCAGAGCCTAAAATTAACCTATATTAGCTATATACAGCCTATCCCTGACCCCAGTACCTCAAATTAACCATTAATCCTGATCCCTCATATTAACCTCAGACCCCCGACCCAAAGACCCCTAAGTGACTCAACCCGGAAAAGCAGCGGGCAGCAAGGATGGACGCGTGGGAGGTACCTGATGCGTCAAAACTGGACGCAGACGGTCCCGTCATGAGAATGTGTCGATATATCACGATATATCGTATCGTGACTGTGTCATGATATATCGCCAAATTCTTGCCATTACACAGCCCCAGTAAACACAGTGATGCTATCTGTCAGAAGGTGACTCAAGCCAAAAGCAGTATCTTAATCAAATGAGTCTGAGGAGCAGAAATGTTCAGAGGAGCTGCAGTTTGACACCAAAATGTGTGAGAAAATAAATGAACTGAGTATAAACAAAATTCTCAAAAAAAAAAAAAAAAACTGGAAGGGATTTTCAGATTTCTTTTTGTATGGAGATTCGTCAGGAAGCCACACATCAAGATTTATCAACAGCTTATTGAACACAATGAACAAGCAATTACTTTAGGAAATGTGTGTCAAACTCTACAAAATGTCCAGTGAATTTAGTGTATTATTGGAATAACATTTATTATTAATAGCCTATATGCCACGGACATCCGGCYCAGCACTTGATGCCACTCTCAGTACTTCGGTTCACGGTCAACACAGTGTTAGTGAAAGATTTTTTCACCCGACAACGACTCTTAATGATCTCCACAGWACAGAATTAGCATATTACATGTACCAACATTAACACAGGAGACGTACAGGTCCAGCCAAGTGGAAAAAAATCACTCCAAAGTGGATTAAAGCCATRAAAACAAAGGAAAGACGTTTGTGTTTATGGATTCAGAATTTAGCCTTTTTCGCTATTCTGTGGCTGCTTGTTCCATGAATTTTTCCCATAGAGCTGTGACACTTATATTGTTGGAAAGAGCAGAGTCTAGGCTTTAAATCAATGGGCTACTTGTATGGTTTGGATCGTTTTCCCCGACGTTAGTGAACTGAAAACGTAATGATTATCAGGAGGAGGTTCTGCTGCTCTTGGTGCTCGGGGGGAGGAGGGGTTGTGCTCGTCACTCGGCTTTAGTCTACGCTGTAACATACACTCTAACAAGTTTTTACTTTWGCATAAAACTYRTGAAAAAGTCGCATAAAAACATTTCATATAACACTGTGGTGGAAGAATATCTTGACTCCCWAACTGCATGTTACCTTGACATGTCCTGTTCTGTATCTCTTGATAAACTGCCATTATATAATCTGTTTCTCATGACTCTTAAGATACTGTATGTACTCATGTAATCTTATGGCCTATTTACTTGTAACCATGTCATTGGTTTCCTGGATATCTCTGACGCTCTTATTTTGTTAGCAGGATGTATATATTGTCTGTTTCCCTGTTTCCGGGTCAGCGAGAGCTCGACAGACGYTTTGATTCGTGTCTGTCTGGCTCTGCTCATTCTTTGCATATGCACCTTTCTATTAAATAATCTGAGATCGAGACCACACAGTTTCCACTTTGTTTATTTCCCGCATCTCTGCCCTGGCGAAAAGGCTAGCCACGACAACACAAACGCGCACACACCTACCTTTGTACCGGCTGCTGTGTTAGCTTCCTCCTAGCTGTGAGGTGGTCTTTCCTCTTTCGTCTTGGCAGAAAAGGGGATAAATGTACATTTCCCTTTTGTAACCTCYRTCTTCTCATTTATGATGCTGACTCTTGAATATCCTCAGGTTAGAAATGCCGATTACAAACGCAAACGTGAGCTTTTAAAGATAAGTTTTACCTGTTACGATCCTCTGCTGTCACCTTTACACCTTTACTCGATCRTACCTGCTGCTTAGTGATCACAATGGCACACAACAGAACTCACRTTTTATACCAGTAGATCACAGATGCTTTAACTTCTGWGACTTTTTCACGGACTAGTACTAGGAGCTTACGCTAAAAACATAGGCAGWAAGCAGGGAGTGGAAGGGAGGGGCGTGGCAAGAATYTTACCRGAAATACGTCATTAATGACCRTGGCRTATAGGCTATTGTTAYGTATTCTGTTATGTAGTTAGTYGACACTTAGGAAAAGTTCACATACARTGGGGTGCGAAAGTTTGGGCAGCCTTGTCGACATAATCCAGCCAGGAAGAATTTAGTCAACAGCTCAAGGCCGTTGTAGGGGAGAGCCAGATTCTGTAATCAGTTGTTTTGGGAACAAAAGAGTCAGGCAGATGTTAACAATTTTCCATCTGCTTTAGTGTTCTGCTGGTGCATCTCAAGGTGGCGAATCCAATCAGGCAAATGGTGTGGACAAATTCTGCTGAGCTGATCTATCAGCTTTCTCCAAGATCAATTCCATCTGGCCAGCAAAGTCCAGAGACCACAGCCGGCCCGCGACCCTCAATAAAACTGCTTGTTGACCGAGTCCAGCTCGCTCAAGGCAAAATGTCATGGTGCTGATAGAATACGACCATCCATCCAGTTGGTCAGTCAGCCAGAAAATGAAAAGCCACCAACGCTGTTTTGTAGAACACCAGGAGACCACCAAGCCAATCTGCAGAATCCAGTGATCGGAATCCAGATATACTGTATATCCAGAACAGAGAAGAACAGAGGTCCCACCTGTAACATGTCCTCACATGGAAGAAGAAAAAACTTTGTTCCAAAATTTTTATTGAGAGACCAGCTAACCAAATCCATAAAAATAAAAATATCCATAATTTCTAGTTTCGGATGAAAAATGTAGAGAAGGCTCCTTGCAGCAAAGCAGGGAAGATAAGGAAGGGCAGGAGAGAAGGAAAAAGTCTCTTACTCCTCTGAGAGCGGAAACAAAAAAAAATTTAACAAGGCTAACCAAATTTTGCACCCCACYGCATGTGACAACACCACGTTTGCAGAAAGAAATGGATATAATAACCTGAAACTCTTAATCACTTGGTATCCTAATTTTTTATCATCTTAGAGTGGCAAACGCCTGTCTCAGTTCTTTTGTCTGCAACCATGTTTCCGTTCAATTTTAATGCAAATTTTAAGCGAACTTTTAAAATGTCACAACAAWAGAAATCCGAATCAGACSTGTTTCCATCTACTGGCTTGGAGCGAATCAACCAAGCTATGTAAAGTGTAATTACAAGTAATGCAATAAYGCAAGTAATGCAAGAAAGTAATGCAATTCTCTTCACGTTATGGGAATATCCAGGAGGACGTCGACAGCAGGAGAAAGTAGTAGTTGCAGTWACAATTGTTGGACAGCAGGAAGAGCTGATCAACCATGTGAGGCAAATGCTCACTACACCATAACTTTTCAGAAAATGTGTTTCCATCTCCCCTTTTGCACATTAACTCTTTTTCAGAAAATCCAAAATCCACCTCAAGCGAGTGTAAAGACTCTTTTGCAAAACTGAGGAAGTTTTTGCAAATTTTGCCGTTTCCATCCACCTTTTCTAATATGATACTTCAAAATGCACATTAAAATGTTGATGGAAGCACGGGTCTTTTCCTGTCCCCTGAACCGTCAACCAGTCAAACAGAGGATCACCTATCCTGATCCTGGTGCTGCTAAAGGTTTCTTTTGGTTAAAAATAAGTTGTTCCTCTCCACAGTCACTCATTTGGCAGTTTTCTTAGATAGACAACATTTTAATAAATGGTATTTTGGAATTATCAAGGTTGTATCATATTATTATTATTGTACTGAACTGACTGTAACTGAACTGAATCTGGATTTATTTTCAGATGAACTGGTCTGCAGGTCATTTTATGGAATTTAGACTTGTTGCTTTTTTTAATAAAATGATTTTACCTATGAACTGAACTTAATT
>NW_013953091.1:25627-27900 GCF_001266775.1 Austrofundulus limnaeus | reverse complement strand
TTTTTTTTAAATGTAGGGAGTAGAAAGTACAGATAATTGTGTAAAAATGTAATGATTAGAAGTAAAAAGTTGGCTGAAATAAATTTACTCAAGTAAAGTACAGATAGCCAAAATTTCTACTTTAGTACAGTAACAAAGTATTTGTACTTAGTTTCTTTACAACTCTGGTTTCAGTTTCTGTTTGTGTCAGATCACGGCAAGCTGCAGGTCTGGCAGATATTACCAAATCACCACTAAAATGTAATCATTTGTTCTTTGTGACACCCCCAACATGCCCTGACAACTTTATGTGCATTTGTAACAACTGAGTACTAGAATCAGTGAATAATACACAGTTAAGTGTTAAACCAGTGATGATTGTTCTGTCATCATCACATCCACAATATTTAACCGCTGTGTTTTTGCTGATGCTTCATCAGAGATTTGTTTCCTTTAAGAAAGAGTATCATTGAAGAAGAGGAAGATGAGGACTTACCAGTCCATGGCAGTAGTTGTAGCCTAGTTCTCTGCTGATGGTCCAGTTGGCATGCTCTTCAATCTGCTGCTCGTCAGGAAACAGAACAGTCTGGTTGAACCAGGAAAACTCCAGCTCCACACAGGGAGTCTCCTGATAGTAAATGAGTTATCAGTCAGTAACTAATCAGCTCAGCCATGATCAATCCTTTGACAGCAAACAGAGAGGGGTACCTTGTTGGGATTTGAACCAGCCACTCCAATAGGATTCAGCAAGTCTTCAAGGCCATGGGGAACTGGCCAAAGACTCAGAGCTACCTTTCCAGAAACTAGGATGTCTTTGTAGTCAAACAGGTTGACATTTCCCCAAGCTAAAGGACAATGCTCCTGGGGAGGACAGAAGGCCAGGTGAGTGGGCTGGTACAGTCCTCTTACCAAATACAGCTCTTCTTCTCCTACCTCCTTGGCTCCTTTCCTTCCCTTCACAGAGCAGATCGACAGACAGAGTCTAGCTGAGCGAGGAAGATCTGCCAGGTAGATGTCATAGGTCAGCCACTCGTTCCACCTGTGATGTACGGACAGACAGGGGACAGATACAGAGTCAAAAACTGAAAATATAGGTTAGGGTTCRGTTTCTATTTCTCTATTTGACACATCTTGCCTGGGATTGGAGCAGGGAACTCTCTGTGTGTTGACATTATCACACAGTGGCTCTCCTCCATGATAGATACCTGTCCTCACATAGATCTGCACAGAAACACACACATCAGCGAGGGCAACTTTAATGTAGACACTGAAGTAGATTAAGATTAAGGACAGATACAGTAAATTTTGCAGTGTTAAATCAACACTTAAAGAGTTAAATTTAACACTGTCTGAGTCTATTTGGTCCTTATCTGAATAGGTGTCAATTTAACATTTTCCATTGTATTAAATTTACAGAGTACAATTTAACTCTAAACAGAGTTTAAAATTAACACTGACTAACACTGTACAGTGTTAATAAAACCTAACACTGACTAACACTGTACAGTGTTAATAAAACTTAACACTTCAAGTCAAATCACTCTGATGAGAGTAATTATGATTTTAAGCAGAGTTAATAAGGTACTCCACTGTGGTGACAAATCAACTCTGATTCTCATGTTTTTCAACACTGAGTTATTGATGGTTAACACTGTAAGTACCTCCTATGAGTGTTAATTTGACACTCTACTGTGTTGATTATTTACTCTTTTACTGTGTAGAGGGGTGTAAAATAGGCCTGTCACGATAACAAATTTTGCTGGGCGATTAATTGTCTCACAAATTATTGCGATAAGCAATAATATTGCCTGGTGACCATTTTACAACTAATAATTATAAAAGTGTAATATGTAAGTGTAATTAATCAATAAACTTTAATTTTTAAAGAATGTTTAATGTTTAAAGAAAGTGGACTCTCAGTCTCTAACAAAAAAAAGCACTTGAATAAAAAAAACGAAGAACAACAAAATGTAAATTAAAAACCACACACAACTAAGACAGTAAATACACAATATTAAAGAGCAGCATCTCTTTAGAGATGAAGCAAACTACACAGCCTGGTGAGGACCCACTGTTTCTTATGGGGACATAAGCCCAGTTCACATCCCATGTAAAGTTTAAGGCTAGGTTTAGGGTCAAATGGTAATAGAAAATACTGGTAAATGAATGAAAGTCAATGCAAAGTCCACATGAGGATTGAAGAACACACGTGTCTATATGTGCGTGTGTGTGTGTGTGTGTGTGTGTGTGTGTGTGTGTGTGTGTGTGTGTGTGTGTGTGTGTGTGTGTGTGTG
>NW_013953091.1:22179-25617 GCF_001266775.1 Austrofundulus limnaeus | reverse complement strand
TGTGTGTGTGTGTGTGTGTGTGTGTGTGTGTGTGTGTGTGTGTGTGTGTGTGTGTGTGTGTGTGTGTGAGGAGGGGACCGTCAGAGCACTGCGGGGAGGAAATCAGACAGTTCAGAGTTTTCCTCATGAGTTGTTGGGACAGCTACAGGTTTTTTGGGTTTTTTATTAAAACACAGATGGTGTGTTTAAGTTTCCTGTTATTTTTGGGAGCTACAGGTAAAGTCTTGACGAGTTTGTCGCGGGTCTGGGGGAGTTTCAGCCCCCACCCCTTCTCCTCCTCCTCTCTCTCTCTCTGTCTCTCTGTCTCTCTCTCCCTCCCTCCGCAGCGAAATTCAGGCTCTAGTGCTCCGACACTGCAGCAGCCGCGTTCTGCTTTGAAACGTTTCTTTAGCTACGAGCTCTCATGCTAAAGCGAGAGTTGACTCCTCCCACACTAAGAAAACAGGAGGGGAGGGGTCAGCTGAGCTCCTGTGTAGCGGAGCACAGAGAGGGAGAGAGACGAAGTAAACAAACAAGAAGGAAAATGAAACTTATCRTCCTGTTTTTTTTAATCGACCTCAAAAAAAGTTATCGTGCAATTAATTGATTTATTGTCTTTCGCGACAGGCCTAGTGTAAAACAGACTATGAGGTGCCATTACACAGTAAATTTGAAAGTAAGTTTAACACTTCAGTGTTAAACTCTTTAGTGTTGCATTAACATTACACAGTAATTACTGGATAAATGTAATGGAGTCGACCTTCACACACCAGGAAGTACCTCTCACTCATGGTGTCGTTTTATGGTCAATAACACAAACTTAACTTGATCAACTGATAAAACCGAACAAAACAACTAGAAAAACAAAATTTTACTCTCATGAACGTCTTTAATAGTCATAAACATACAAACACATCATTTCTACAAGATTACCCAGCATTCCTTGCTGTGAAAMTACTGGTCTGTCTGACATGAGGTGGAAGAGGGCGGGGCTTTTCAGAATACTGCTTTCAACACTGCATGGTGTCGTATTACAACACTGTTAAGTGTTATATAAGACTTAACATTGGGCGGGGCTTATTTAACACTGTCCAGTGTTGAGACAACCCTGAGGAAATCCACACTGTGAATTTACACCACACTGAAAGTCAGTTTACTCAGAAAGTGTTAAAATAACACTAGKAGGTGTTAAACTGACTCTGAAAAGTTTRACACTTTTACTGTGTAGAAACAGAGTAGTGGAACAAACAGTGGAGAACAGGTACCTTGTCGATGTCCCGGATGTTGACGTTGACGTAGGTGGCACAAAGCAGACGGACCCTCAACAGMGTGTTAAAGGCCCACAAGGATCGAGGAGGAGAACCGTCACCTCCACCCGGACAGGGAGATGGCTGAGGCGTCCTCCGACTGAAAGACAAACACCTGACATTACCCAGAGACCTGCAGCACACCTGTATCTGACCCTGGTCATCTGTTGCTGACACCTGATCGACTGGTTTACCTGTAAGAAGGTGCGACAAAGCTAGAGGCAGGAAGCTGGGAGTAGAGACTGTCTTTGGACACAAGCATCAGGTGAGGAAGACGTCCTACAATGATACATGAGCGAATGTACTGCAGACAAAGGCAGATTAATTAGATATTTAGTCCGGAGAGACAGCCGAAAGGTTTGTGTTTTCCAAAAGAAGAAATTACCTTATACTGACTGAGAGGAAACTTCTCCAGTAGGTACTCATCACAGCCACACACCTGAGAGACACAGAGAATCACAAGTGAGATGAGTTTTAACAACACATACAGGTGAGACATGCACATAGGTGAAATATACCCAGGTAAAATAGGTGGACAAGTGAGACACACAGATAAGACTGGTGAGATGCAGATGAGCAATGTTGTGCACAAAATGTATTCAAATCAGTGCATTCATAAACAAAACTGTTCCCTTTGATTCACTCAGCACAACACAAAGTATGGGATACCATGCCTCCACGTGTCTGAAGACACCTCTAATCACATGTTTAGGATGTGATGACTTACAAGTGACAGACCCCACTAGCACTATCGGGCTGTCATCACGGTCACTTTGCAGTTCTTGATCTCTTCACTTCGCTACAAACACCTGAATGGTTAGCTACTGCTAGTTAGCTTAGGCTGCTCCACAGGGGTCTATAGTGCCAACCCCACTTCCCTGAAAACATTGTTCTAAAGGCYGTAATGACTATAATGTTATATTAAAAATATTGACCAGATCATCTTTGTCAAAGAGAATTTGTTCACAACTGACTTAACTGTTGAAATAAAGGTTTATATAATGTTAAAATTTGGGATGCCCCAGTCTACCTGTTCCTGCTGCCATGGTCATCTTCATACTAGGCTACCTAAGTCTGCTATGTCCTGCTGAAGTGTGACATGACAAACAAACCAATAGACTGTCAGAATAGTATACTTTTCATCCAACCACAATCAAATTTACTCCATCCAGGAGGCTCCATCAATATAAATAGGGTTTTATTTTTTGATCAATGACAAGCCAGTGTGAAAACAAGCCAAAGTGAAATAGAAATAAAATACTTCTTTTTTGAAAAGTAAGGAATAAAAAGTACAGATAATTGACTGAAAATGTGAAGAGCAGAAGTAAAACRTAGTAAATTTGACCTAAGTAAGGTAACAAAGTATTTATACTTGGTTACGTGACACCTCTGGTTAGCTTTGTATCTCGCAACGATTGCTCAGAACCAGCTGAAGTGCTTTTGTTGCTCACTGCTAATTGCTTGTTAGTGTGTCTGCCCCAAATCTCTGCGTTTGAGTTTTTCCTTTTCTCTGTCTTTTGTGGTTTGGAATTAGCATGAAGCTAACACAAACGAAACGAAGGTCTTCAGTTCAGCCGTGTCTTCAGGGATATGGTTTCTTGCTTTATGTCTACTTGTATCATATTACCAATGGACAGTATTTGTATCTGGAGCATTTCACCAATGGAACCATCTTTGGCAGTGTAGCCCCATCCCACAACAATGGTGTGAGTAGCCCAACAACCCTTTCATTTAAGCCCCGTAGAGTGCAACTTTGTACACTACCACACATACAGCGGGTAAAATAAGTATTGAACACGTCACCATTTTTCTCAGTAAATATATTACTAGAGGTGCTAATGACATGAAATTTTCACCAGATGTTGGTAACAACCCAAGTGATCCATACATACAAAGAAATCAAACCATAAATGTCCAGAAATGAAGTTATTTGTAATAATGTGTGCAATAATATCTTTGCCACATCCTGAATAACTGACAATCTACACTTAAACTGTTGGCAGAATGTACAGCAAGTTGGAGTAAAAAAAACAAAATTTTAATGTTTTAATATGATTAATATGTTAACGTGTGTCATTTTGTTCAGTCCCTCAGTATAAAAAACATTTTTTAATATATTAATAAGCCATTATATTCAGTCCCTCAGTATAAA
>NW_013953091.1:19736-21477 GCF_001266775.1 Austrofundulus limnaeus | reverse complement strand
TTTATACTGAGGGACTGAATATAATGGCTTATTAATATATTAAAAAATGTTTTTTATACTGAGGGACTGAACAAAATGACACACGTTAACATATTAATCATATTAAAACATTAAAATTTTGTTTTTTTTACTCCAACTTGCTGTACATTCTGCCAACAGTTTAAGTGTAGATTGTCAGTTATTCAGGATGTGGCAAAGATATTATTGCACACATTATTACAAATAACTTCATTTCTGGACATTTATGGTTTGATTTCTTTGTATGTATGGATCACTTGGGTTGTTACAGACATCTGGTGAAAATTTCATGTCATTAGCACCTCTAGTAATATATTTACTGAGAAAAATGTTGACATGYTCAATACTTATTTTACGTGCTTTAAATGGAATGAAATGACATACGTACACATCAACTTCTTTGGATATTAATCTGTATCTTGACCCTCAGAAATTAATAATTTTCACAAAATTGTGTAGTACTCTCAGAGAGTACTATGAAGGGCCCAGGTGTCCTCTCTCCATGGACTGTCAGCCACAGAGAGAGGATGTGGGGTCGGAGATAAAAGTGTCTGCAGTGGCAGAGGAGAAGGAAAAGGAAGGCGAAGAGGTGGAAACCTTATTTCCTTACAGCCTACTGGCTCTAAGGGTTAAATTAATTTGAAGCATTTTTTTAATCTGTAGGTTTGGCACTATATGGTCAAACTCATTTTCATTGAGGGCCACATGAGCGTTACTGTAAACAACTTGGGAGTATCACTTAAGTTCAGCTAAACATGAAATGTCACATTCTTCATCTCATTGTTACAGCTGACAAACAATAACTGAGCTCTACCTGGTATTTCCTGCAAAGAAACAGTGTTTTAACACATCCTCTTAAAACACTGAAAAATACTACATGTATGACTGACTAAATGTGAAATAAATATAGAAATACTATTAAAAGTAAAACTCTGAATTGTCCTACTTTCTGACAGGGAATTCTCATGCATAACCAACATGCATTATGGGAGATGTAGTTTATGGTCAATGCTGGCTTTAAAGCAACTTATTTGAAGACATTATTCCTGTGTGTTCCTTAGTTCATTAAAGCCAACAGCTCTGAGACGGGACAAGTATTTTTATCTTCATCTTTTAAATGTGTTGATTTGTTCATTTTTGATGCATTTAATCATAAATGTAATGTTTACCATTGATATTAAAACAATTTCCATATTAAGTCAAAAATAAAATAAATAAATACATTATTTTGGAGGAGTGCGGGCCAGACGGGAGTCACCCATTGGCCACATTTGGTCCACGGGCCTTGAGTTTGACACATGTACTATACGTTTGTACATATTCAAAATGGGGGAATATCTGTGTAATTTATAGACATGCTGTACAATTTGACATGTAAGCACTACTTTTATTGCACCAAATCATTTTTAGTGCACTTTACAGGGTATGAAATATCACCAACACACCACTACAAAATGGACAACTGAAGATATATATGGAATAAATCTTGTGCCAGCAGGAATTTAATTTGAATTGCTCAGATTGAATCTGAATGTGCATAATTTGAAATTGAATGCATTGGTTTGAATTTTTTTTTACTAAATTGAAACTGAATTTAATGATTTGAAACTAAATTTAAAGTTTTGAGTTTGAATTAATTTGTTTTGAAACTGTATTTTGGTTTATTAAAAATTCAGTTTGACTACTTTCACTTTCAGTTCCATAATTCAGATTTTTGTGTCAC
>NW_013953091.1:13305-18686 GCF_001266775.1 Austrofundulus limnaeus | reverse complement strand
TATATATATATCATTTTTTAAGGAGCAGATATCATAAGAATTTTTTTCTTCTTCTGCTGCCTTTCATTTTATTTTGTATTGCTTTGTTGTGTGTGAAATGTTTTTTTTAATGAAATGAATAAATGAATTTGAYTTTGACTTGTTCTGACCATAAACCCCCCTGCATACTTACAAAGATGTGGCAGAACAGACAGGTGAGACAGGCAAGAATACAGGTGTGCGAGTAAACAGGTGGACAGACAGGTGTGCAGGCGAACAGGTGGTCGGGTGGACAGGTGAGACAGCCAGGTGTGCAGGTAAACAGGTGGTCAGGTGGATGAACAGACAGGTGAGACAGCCAGGTGTGTGTTGAAGGTGTACTGGCCCTGGTACTCCTGCACACAGAGGCAGAGCTGCTGAGGGGACAGGTGGACAGGTGAGACAGCCCCACGGGGCAAGTGGATGGATGAACAGACAGGTGAGACAGACAGACGTACCTTGAGGATGTACTGGCCCTGGTATTCCTGCACACAGAGGCGGAGCTGCTGAGGGGACAGGTGCATCGATCGGCTCTTCTTTCTGATGGATTCGGCGATCAGCTGCTCAGGTAAAGTGTCATGACTCACCTGAATACAAACACAGGTCAAAGGTGAAGTGACGGATCACAGCAGAGCTTTCTTAGTTACACTATCATGATGTGGGGTGTGGAACTGAACTAAACTGGACTCAGGATTGCCGCTTTTTAAACCTCAAATTACATTCAAAAAAGAAAAAAAATGTAGATTTTGTTATGGCAATATTTATTTAACAAAGACAGAAATGCGTGGTCCAAGAATGAAGGTACTCCATGAGATGATCAGCTGAGTTTTATTGCAACAACAGGAAACACAGAGAACCTGGCCTGTCTCTGTGTTTCTGCTTCTCTCTGTCACTCCACACTACTGTTGAACTCTGTCTCAAGAGGCCTCATATATGTACTGTACTGTATATTAACAAACACCATGTCCAAATCAACTTAACTCTCATCTTCCAGCCCCAGGAACTAAACCAAGATCTACAAAAAGTCACAGAGCCCCAACACCACCTCTGACCCTCCGACACAACAAAACAGACAATCCTGTTTGTGTTCAAGATGATCCAAAGACTTTTGTGTGATAACTATGTTTTGGGGTTAGTAATTACTGTGGGAGGAATAAAAATTGAATTTCTGGGGTTGGGATTTCAGAAAAGTACATATACTTAGGTTTATGTTGACATGTTTTTTATATACATTAAAGAGTTTTTTTTGTTTGTTTTATTGATCATTTAATTGGTAATTTAATGATCAGATGGGGGAGTGTAATAGAACTGATACTTTTATGTTTAAGCAAATAATTCATGACATCCTTTAATGACCTAAGTTTTCATGACATGCTGTTCATCTGCAGACAGAATGATTAAAGTCAGAACATGATTTGCTAACAACAGTCATTCTTAGATATCACTTGTGTTTATCTTTGTGTTTTCCATTGACCTTGTATCAAATCTTGCTAAGATGACAGAATGGTGTTTGTTAATATATATATGAGGCCTCTCGAGAAACAGTGGAGAGACAGTGACAGAGAGAAGCAGAGGCACAGACACAGGCCAGGTTGTTCTCTGTGTTTCCTGTTGTTGCAATAAAACTCAGCTGATCATCTCACGGAGTACCTTCATTCTTGGACCACGTATTTCTGTCTTTATTACCATAACAATTYATTTTTAGAAATTCTAAATGGCTCAAATATCAGTAACAATACTGACATTAAATGTTCAGCTTAAATACAACACATGAACCTTTTCAAACCTACAGGATAACTTTAGCATGCTTACAAACTAACCTAAAGTCACATAGTTAGTGGTTTAAAACCTGTGTAATGCAAAACTTGTGTTTTAACAAACTACTATAAAGTTTTTGAGATTAGAGTTAAGAAATTGATTGAAGCTACTCTGGATTTTGTTTTCTGTCTTCTACTCCAGTGGTTCCCAACATTTTTAGACTTGTGTACCCCTGAGCCATTTTGTCATACCACTAGTACCCCTTCAGTCAAATGTAATGATGATTCTCCAAAACTATAATGTACAACTGAATGAAAATTATTTATTTAACCCTCTAGAACATTTAGTTCTCAGGCACTTTATTCTTTTCCAACTAAAATTAAACAAAGATAAAAATTTTGCCTTGAAAGTGAATAAGTAATTAAATAAATAAACCAGGTAATGGCAGGTGCAGGAAGCAGCAGCATCCAGAATACATCAAATACCCACAAATGAGTAAAATCCATAAGATTCTGCATTTTATTTGTGTTAWTTCCCTGATTCTGACTGCAATTTCCACATTGAGGAAATCATTCTTCGCACACCTAGGAGATTTTTCCACGTACCCCCTGTGATATGCTCRCATACCGCCGGTTGGGAATCACTGTTCTAGGCTAAAAAAAACGAGTTAATTCGTTTTCAATCTGTTTCCAATTTCTGTAATAAAACAGTTTGTAATACCAGTCTTGAATTTTGAATATTCAAAATTAAAAGTATTAAGAATAAATTTACAGAATCAACTCTACTTTATGTTCTGTTGTTTATGGTCAGAATAACTCTGAATGTCCTCAGAGACCAGAAATTGAAGGGAGCTCACGCTGGTTCAGTGTTAAATCATGATTTGTATCACTAGCTGATGGTATTACTGATCTCCAGTAAGGACAAGAGATTCTGAACCGGTCTGGAATAAAAACTCTTAGAAATTCGGATAATTGGAATTCACCATTATGAGGTCCCAGTGAGACTTTTAAGGTGACAAATCAGCAGTGTTGACCTGTACCAAAACAATTGTGATTATCTRAATCTGGCTCCCATGTGTCGGCCCTGAAGGCAGGATATCTCAAACTCTCCTTGATGTTATGTCAACAGATGCTTTGCCCACCCCTCCCCCCATGGTCTCATTTCACAGATGGACACAAAACATTTTCACGGCTTTAGATTGAATTTTTTTTTTTTTGGAAAACTCATATTGTGTCCTTGTAGGGACACGGTATTTAATCTCTCATCTATCTTCTTTCTTGTTTTTCTTTGATGCAAAAGGGCAGTGCCTTTTAACGGCTGCAGCCTCAGGCACCCGCCCTCCGTGTAGGTTTTGTTTTGTCTCTCTCGGATGGGTTGTACTTAAATGTTTTGCATTGTGATCTGTACAATGACAAATAAACTGACTCTGATATTGACTCAACATCTTTCTCTAGGCTGAGACATCAAAGACACTCTGAGACTGAACCAAACCARCATCTGCTTATTTTTTACCTTCAGTGTGTACTTCTGCTTGGAGTTAGATGGAGACACAATCACCCAAATGGTTACAATCAACCGACCTGCAGAAAGATGTGTATTCAGAGGGCACAGGTAGGGACACATAAGTTCAAGTGTGACTCGGTACCCAGCAGGGTAGCAGGGTCAGTACCTTTGTCAAGCTTGCTGTAGATGTGCTGTGGAAGATGGGGGCTAGACTCCACATTAGGGGGGTAAACATAGAGTGCCTGGCTGTGGGCCCCGCCTCCCTCCCTCTCCTCCACAGCCTCTCTGCACACACCAAGTATGGAGCGACGGAAGTCCTGCACCTCTGGGTCCTTTAACATCTCAAATTCACAGACCGGCATCCCGATGGCAAAGCCTGCGAAAAAAGATCGCAAGTCTGGACGAGGGTTTTTATCTGAGTGATGTCAGAGGAAAAGAGGGAGGTCCTACCGATCTCTCGGTTCAGAATCTTCTCTTCGCGGTTTCCTAGCGGCTCGATAACCTTCAGGATTGGGTGAAACAGTCGTAGATCGCACAGACGCCGTGTCTCATCATAAAACTCTTCCCTCTCTGCCTCCTGGGTCACGCCTACAAAAATGTAGCACGACTCCTCCTGGCCAAGCAGAAATTGGACGTTAGGGTTGCAGTCTGACCAGTGTAGAGGGTGAGGTCACAGCTGAGGCTAGCTTACCTGCAGCAGGTGGTAGAGCGGGTACTTCCTGGCCTCCGTGAAGAGCTGCTGCTTGATGCTGATGAGGGGAGTTTCTCTGAGGCATTCCAGACTCACCATCATTCCTGATGAACCAACACAGGAAACACGCAAGTAAAACAACACATAGGAACAAAAAATACAAGTAAGTACAAAAAAGTTAAGTGTAAAATTTGAATGAAAACTTCTGGGATGGCCAGCTGATAGACAGTCTCTCCAGTGTGCCCAAAACACATCTCTAGGAGGGAATCCATGGATGCAGGAACCACCTTAACTAATTCCTCTCGATGTGGAGGAGCAGTGTCTCTTCCAGGAGTCTCTCCCAGATAACTGAACRTATCTCTGAGAGTCCAGCTACCCTGTGAGGAAAACATATCTCAACCATCCAAGACCTAGTTCTTTCTGTCTCTACTCAGAGTTTGGGACCATAGGTGAGGATAGGAATGTTGCTCGACCAGTAAACAGAGCTTTGCCTTACAAATCAGTTCCCTCTTCACTACAACTGACTGGCACAGAGCCTACACTGAAAAAAATAACTTGTAAGATGTCCTTGAAAAAAATCCTCTAACAAATTTGCACTAATGTTGGTTAAGTAAATGTAAATGCTACAAATTCATGTAATATTTACTCATCATTATCTAGTAAAAGTCATTAAGAATATAGTTAAGATTAGAGATGTGACGTTCGTGAACGATCCGAACCTTTTGAACGGCTCTTTACAACGAACGATAGGAGCTGAATCGCGGGCAGTAACGAGCCATTTGTAGTTTTATTTCATTATTTTTCATACTTAAAATGCTCCCACTTTGCTTTTTCACGGAAAACAGGTGGAGTTGTGGAGTACAGAAGCTCACTGTGAAAGGAAGAGGGGGGTTTCCGCTTGACAAACACATGGTTCCACCCACGTGACAGGATGACGTCATTACGTACGGCTACGTGGTGACGTATTTCCCTACGTGATGACGTAATACGTTCAAAATCAAACGCCTCTTTTGAACGGCTCTATGAAACAAATGACTCCCCAAGATCYGGATCCCTTCAAAGAAGCCATTTTTCCCATCTCTCAGATTTGTGAATAAATCAGGTAAATTTTACTTAATTTGCTCAATTAAATCTTGTAACATATACTTGATCAAAGTAAGTAAAATTTACCTGATTTATTCACAAATCTTTAACTATTCTTAAGAAATTTTACTAGATAATGATGAGTAAATATTACTTGAATTTGTAGCATTTAAATTTACTTAACCAACATTAGTGCAAATAGTTACAAGGACTTTTTTCTAGTAAATCTTACAAGTTCTTTATAACAGTGCACATGTGTCAAGTACAATATTGTAGCATGACACCTCACAGCTACTGAGAGAGGTGTAGCTCTTGTTGTAGTTCAAGA
>NW_013953091.1:5717-7091 GCF_001266775.1 Austrofundulus limnaeus | reverse complement strand
GGTGTTTGTCTACATGGGAGTAGTGAAGACTTTGTCATTTTCGGAAACAACATTTTTACAAACTGTTGGCGATAAGAACACTTTAATATATTATCAATTACATTTTAAAATAATGATTACAAACAGATTAGATTTTATAATGATTTAAAATATTTATTGGATTAATGTTTTAATTTTTGCATTTTGTCCCTTATATTACATACAGCTTTCTGAGGCCCCCCAGTGCCCCCTGTCGGCCCCCCAGGGGACCACCACCCCCACTTTGAAAACCACTATTGTACACAGCAACACAGATTAGACACACACAAATGCACAACACAAGGTCCAGGATCCCTGACTTATACAAAAATCAGATTACACACACATGTTCACATTAAAGGAGTAAAGTAGAGTAGAGTAGAGTAGAGTAGAGTAGAGTAGAGTAGAGTAGAGTAAAATAGAGTAAAGTAGAGCAGAGTAGATTAGAGTAGAATAGAGTAGAGTAAAATAGAGAACAATAGAGTAGAGTAGAATAGAATTGAGTAGAGAATAGTAAAATAGAGTAGAGTATAGTAAAATAGAGTAGAGTAGAGTAAAATAGGGTAGAGTAGAGTAAAACAGAGTAGAGTAGAGTAAAATAGAGTAGAGTATAATAGAGTAGAGCAGAGTAAAATAGAATAGAGTAGAGTAAAATACAGTACAGTAGAATAGAGTAGAGTAGAGCAGAGTAAAATAGAAAAGAGTAAAATAGAGTAGAGTAGAGTAGAATAAAATAGAGTAGAGTAAAGTAGAGTAGAATAAAATAGAGTAGAGTAAAATAGAGTAGAGTAAAATAGAGTAGAATATAGTAAAACAGAGTAGAGTGGAGTAGAGTAAAATACAGCAGAGTAAAGTAGAGTACAGTAGAGCAGAATAGAGTAGAGTAAATTAGAGTAGAGTAGAGTAAAATTGAGTAGAGCAGAGTAAAACTGAGTAGAGCAGAGTAAAATAGAATAGAGTAGAGTAAAATAGAGTAGAGTAGAGCAGAGTAAAGTAGATTAGAGTAGAGGAGATTAGAATAGAGTAGAGAAAATTAGAGCAGAGAAAAACAGAGTGGAGTAGAATAGAGTAGAGTAAAATAGAATATAATAAAGTAGAGTAGAGTGAAATAGAGTAGAGCAGAGTAAAATAGAATAGAGTAGAGTAAATTAGAGTAGAGTAGATTAGAGTAAAATAGAGTAAAGTAGATTAGAATAGAGGAGAGTAGAATAGAGTAAATTAGAGTAGAATAAAATAGAGTTGGGTAAGGTAAAATAGATTAGAGTAGAATAGAGTAGAGTAAAATAGAGTAGAGTAGAGTAGAGTAGAGTAGAGTAGAGTAGAGTAGAGTAGAGTAGAGTAGAGTAGAGTAGAGTA
>NW_013953091.1:3232-4531 GCF_001266775.1 Austrofundulus limnaeus | reverse complement strand
TGTGCGAATGGGTGAATGTCTGTTAGTGTAAAGCGCTTTGGGGTCTGAAGGGACTTGAAAAAGTGCTCTATAAGTTCAGTACCATTTTTACCATTTACCATTAGAGTAGAGTAAAATAGAGTAGAGCAGAAGTAAAACTTCTCATGATTGTGTCAAGCTTGGGTAAAAAAGAATGAATCATCCACCAAAAATTCAGTTTTTACAGCCAGAATTCAGTCCATTGTTCAGAGTAAAGTAGATTAGAGTAGAGGAGAGTAAAATAGTGTAGAGGAGAGTAGAATAGAGTAGAGTAAATAGAGCAGAGTAAAGTAGAGTAAAATAGAGTAGAGTAAAACAAAGTAGAGTAAAATATAGAGTAAAACAAAGTAGAGTAAATTAGAGTAGAGCAGAACAGAGTAAAATAGAATAGAGTAGAAAAGTGTAGAGTAAAATAGAGTAGAGTAGAATAGAGCAGAACAGAGTAGTGTAGAGCAGAGTAGAGCAGAATATCACCATTTGGGAGGCAGCAGTCCACCAGGATCCTAGGGGGCATCAGATGAAGTCCCCATAACTCCCCTGATGATGGCCTGGGTGCCATGGTAACCACCAGTCTCAGGCTGCCTCACCTCAGCACAGCGCTACCTGTAAAAACAAACAACCTTTTTACCTTTGTCCTTTCAGATGATTTCAGATGATTCAGAGCTCTTCATCATGTTCCTTCAGAAAAATACCGTCTGCTGAAACACTTATAAACTTTACAGAAGCTTGACTTCAAAATATATCAACAAATTTAAGATATGACGCAACAACACACTCAGAAAAAGCCTTTATTATGGCTAAAAGAGAAAAGGATCAGAATCTAAAAATAAACAAAAAAACTTCTCATGATTGTGTCAAGCTTGGGTAAAAAAGAATGAACCATCCATCAAAAATTCAGTTTTTATAGCCAGAATTCAGTCCGTTGTTCAAAACTAATAAAGAACTAAAGTTTTCTCATCAGAGGGTGATTTAGTGACAAAAGTCAGGCCATCAGAGGACATCTCAAAGGCTAGAAACCACTGTACATCACAAGTCATGATATTATGAGAAGAATAGAATAGAATAGAATAGATTAGAACAGAACAAAACAGAATAGAATAGAATAGCACAGAATAAAACAGTTCAGAATACAATATAATAGAATATAACAGAGCAAATCAGAATATAATAGAACAGAACAGAATAGATTAGATCAGAATAGAATGGATTAGAACAGAATAGAACAGAATAGAATCAAATTGAATAGAATAAAATAGATCAGAATAGAATATAATAGAAAAT
>NW_013953091.1:0-703 GCF_001266775.1 Austrofundulus limnaeus | reverse complement strand
CTCTTCTTCACCCTGACCTAAGAGTCGGAACATGGTAACCATGACAACAGCTGCACGAGCATCACTGAGGATCAAACAAGACCGACACAGACGGTCTTTGTTCTGTCACTGTGTGTGTGTGTCTGTGTGTGTGTGAACTTCACCTAAGCGCATGTCCTCCGGTCCGACGGCGCGTGCCCCCTCTCATAACGTGTCAGCGTGTTTGTCCTCGGTCTTTGTCTTCTGTGACAGCAGCTGGATCCATCAGCGGCCGCGGCTGCGCACAAAGAGACGAGACGCCGGCAGGAGAGACACCTGTCAGTGTGTCCGTCTGGAGCTGTCTCCGTCCCTGTCCGTCAGGTGGGGGTCTGTCTCCGTCCCCGTTTCTGTCTGTCTGTGTGTCTGAGCGGCAGCGACAGAACAATGTGAGTGAGGAAGAGGAGGAGGAGGATAAATGCAGGGGTGTGGGCTCATCCTGTCCTCTTCCTGTCTTAAAGGGCCAGCATCCCCACAGATAGGAGAGGAGACAGAGCGCTCACTCTGCCACAGATTCACTGGGCTGAATTATCTGATGGTACAGTTGGGATCATTTAGGATCACTACATTAAGACAACCAGAATTTGCTTGCTAATCATATATTTCAGGATATTATGCATCTCTTTAAACAATCAGAATTAGTATAAACATAACTTATTAACATAGTTATAGTAAACGAGAGATGTTT
>NW_013953090.1:282453-283669 GCF_001266775.1 Austrofundulus limnaeus | reverse complement strand
GTATATGACACACCCTGTATATGACACATCCTGTATATGTCCCACCTTGTATGTCACACCCTGTATATGTCACACCCTGTATATGTCACACCCTATATATGTCCCACCTTGTATATGTCCCACCTTGTATGTCACACCCTGTCTACGTCACACCCTGTATATGACACACCCTGTATATGACACATCCTGTATATGTCCCACCTTGTATGTCACACCCTGTATATGTCACACCCTGTATATGTCACACCCTATATATGTCCCACCTTGTATATGTCCCACCTTGTATGTCACACCCTGTATATGTCACACCCTGTATATGTCACACCCTGTATATGTCCCACCTTGTATGTCACACCCTGTATATGTCACACCCTGTATATGTCACACCTTGTATGTCACACCCTGTATATGACACACCATGCATATGTCACATACTATATATGTCACACCCTGTATATGACACACCATGCATATGTCACATACTATATATGTCACACCCTGTATATGTCACACCCTATATATTTCACACCCTGTATATGTCACACACTATATATGTCACACACTATATATGTCACACACTATATACGTATGTCACACCTTGTATATGTCACACCCTGTATATGTCACACCCTGTATATGTCACACACTATATATGTCACACACTATATATGTCACACCCTGTATATGTCACACCCTGTATATGTCACACCCTTTATATGTCACACCATGTATATGTCACACCCTTTATATGTCACACCCTATATATGTCACACACTATATATGTCACACCCTGTATATGTCACACCCTGTATACGTCACACCCTATATATTTCACACACTATATATGTCACACCCTATATATGTCACACCCTGTATACGTCACACCCTATATATGTCACACCCTATATATGTCACATCCTATATACGTCACACACTGTATATGACACACCCTGTTTATGTCACATCCTGTATATGTCACACCCTGTATATGTCACACCTTGTATATGTCACACCCTGTATATGTCACACCCTATATATGTCACACCCTATATATGTCACACCCTGTATATGTCACACCCTGTATATGTCACACCCTGTATATGTCACACCCTATATACGTCACACCCTGTATATGTCACACCTTGTATATGTCCCACCTTGTATGTCACACCCTGTATATGTCACACCCTGTATATGTCACACCCTGTATATGTCA
>NW_013953090.1:281094-281453 GCF_001266775.1 Austrofundulus limnaeus | reverse complement strand
TATGTCACACCCTGTATATGTCACACCCTGTATATGTCACACCATGCATATGTCACATACTATATATGTCACACCCTGTATATGTCACACCCTGTGTATGTCACACCCTATACAGTATATGTCACACCCTATATATGTCACATCCTATATATGTCACACACTATTTGTCACATCCTATATATGTCACACCATGTATATGTCACATACTATATATGTCACATACTATATATGTCACATCCTGTATATGTCACACCCTGTATATGTCACACTTTGTATGTCACACCCTGTATATGTCACACCCTTTATATGTCACATCCTATATATGTCACACACTATATATGTCACACACTATATATATC
>NW_013953090.1:279946-280214 GCF_001266775.1 Austrofundulus limnaeus | reverse complement strand
TAAGGTCACAGTTGTCAGCAAAACATAAATAAATAAATAACTCCATGTGCAACACATTATTTACAGTTTTTGTTTTCTTTTTGTCTTCTTATGGCTTCTTTTATTTTATTTATTTATTTATGTTTTGCTGACAACTGTGACCTTATCTGTCTTTCATTCCTCATGTAGTACTGTAGTAGTACTATGTATCTTTACTCATTTGGAATGAAAATCCTTGAATTCTTGATTTAACCTCATTATTCTGCACAAAATTTAACTGACTCAAATA
>NW_013953090.1:278919-279832 GCF_001266775.1 Austrofundulus limnaeus | reverse complement strand
GTTTAGTAATCCGTTCGCTCAGTTTAGTAATCCGTTCGCTCAGTTTAGTAATCCGTTCGCTCAGTTTAGTAATCTGTGCTCACAGATTTCCAGTGGCTGTTTATTTCTCTCCCACTGACCCCCGGCGGGCTCCATATAATGCTTTAATTCAGCTTCAGAATGAATATATCACACAGACACACATGGAAGTATGTCAAATGCCGATATCTGAACACAGTACAGCCACGCAACATCAATGTCAATTTCACGAACTTGTGGCGACACATCCTGTTTTGGTAACCGGATATTTCAAAATAAAAGTCTGATTTTATTCAATTCATATACAAAACAAACTTTTGCGTGGGAACGCAAAACAATACTGTGAGGTAACGCAAAAGTATTGCGAGGTAACACAAAATTACTGTGAGGGAACGCAAAAGTATTGTAAGGAAATGCAAAAGTATTGCGAGGGAACGCAAAACAATACTGCGAGGTAACGCAAAAGTCTTGCGAGGTAACACAAAATTACTGTGAGGGAACACAAAAGTATTGTAAGGTAACACAAAATTACTGTGAGGGAACGCAAAAGTATTTTAAGGTAATGCAAAAGTGTTGCGAGGGAACGCAAAAGTATTGCGAGGTAACACAAAATTACTGTGAGGGAACGCAAAAGTATTGTAAGGTAATGCAAAAGTATTGCGAGGGAACGCAAAAGTATTGCGAGGTAATGCAAAAGTATTGCAAGGTAATGTAAAAGTATTGTGAGGTAATGCAAAAGTACTGTAAGGTAACGCAAAAGTACTGTGAGGGAATGCAAAAGTATTGCGAGGGAACGCAAAAGTATTGCGAGGTAACGCAAAAGTATTGCGAGGTAACGCAAAAGAAAAAAATCCCCCCGTGTCCCCTCGCAGGCTCCGTAATGTTGGGTTTAATC
>NW_013953090.1:276055-277919 GCF_001266775.1 Austrofundulus limnaeus | reverse complement strand
AAAAGTACTGTGAGGGAATGCAAAAGTATTGCGAGGGAACGCAAAAGTATTGCGAGGTAATGCAAAAGTATTGCAAGGTAATGTAAAAGTATTGTGAGGTAATGCAAAAGTACTGTAAGGTAACGCAAAAGTACTGTGAGGGAATGCAAAAGTATTGCGAGGTAACGCAAAAGTATTGCGAGGTAACGCAAAAGAAAAAAATCCCCCCGTGTCCCCTCGCAGGCTCCGTAATGTTGGGTTTAATCAGATTAAAAATATTAATCATTTGACAGCATTATTTTTTTTACAAGTGAAGCTAGATTCTCATTTAAACAATGCAGCTGTTAAAAACATGTGTTGTTGTTTTTTTTATATACATATACGACATACGTATACTTTTTGTGTAGGTTCTACCAAAACTGATCATCTTTTCATTTGTAGTTCAGTAGTGAATGCACACGACCAACAGAAGCAGTAAATATAATTGAAGTTGCAGATCTGTAGGTTCTGTAGCTCAGTGATCAGTGTCACAGTCTTGGAATCCTAACTACACAGGTTCAATCCCAGGTTGCATCAAGGAGAGCATGAGGCAACCGACGAGTCCTTCAGGCGAGTTCCTCCACTGTGGCAGGCCCTGCAGCCAGGGGAGCAGCCAAAAGAACAACAACGTTGCAGCTCATCTAACTTACATTTTTGCAGCCCCTCTCCTGCGACGCCCGCCTGTTTCGACCTCCTCCTCTGGTTCCTCCTCAAGAGGTGGTTCTTCAGCTGGCTCCGCAGCCTTCTTCTTCACATACTTTCTCTTTGGCTTTGGTGTCCCGTTTTCCTGATTGACAGATCTTTCAGCTGCTCCACCTCCATCTCCTTCAGCTGGAAGGCCCCCATCAGTGGCGACAGGTGCTTCAGGCTGTATTTTTTTCTTTCTTCCTGGTTTTTTAGGCGTTGCTGCTACATTTTCACCGACTGAATCTGAAGGTGTTTGTTCTTTTGTTTCATTATCCCCGTCCACAGCCTGCTGCACAGCAGCCTTGGGTTTTCTACCTCTTTTTGAACCCTTTTGAGAGGCAGCTCTTTTCTTTTCAGACCCATTTTTAATCAGTTCCTGTTTTATACTTTCACTAATATCTTTATCAGCTGTTTCATAATCTAAATACTTGGGATTTTTCTTGCGTTGTCGACCTTTAGAGCTGACTGATGAATACAGAGATTGCTCAGATTGTTCTTCTTGTCCTGCAAGGAGAGAGGCAGTATTATTTCAGAGACACGGTGTAAAAATTATTACTAATATTAGAATCTTAAACTGTTTTTTGAATTGGCATTATTTGTATTTTATGTTGCAGGTGCCACTGTGCCACCTATAAGAACCGCAACAGTATTTTTTTCTGCATTTTCCATTGTCATTTAAAGTAATTTCCATTTTGTTTCTAATATGAGAAATGAAAACATTTATGTTTTTACAAACCTTCTTCCGAGCCAATGGAATCCATAGGCTTTGAGTTATTGTTAAGCTCCTCCTCCAATATGCTTTGTCATGTATGATGCAAGTTGACTTCTTTGATGACCTGCAGAAACAGGAAGAGAAAGTCAAAATCTAATTCATTTTAGGGGACAGCTTCTGTTAAATGTGCAGAACTACTAAAGAGACAAAGAAAAATCCCTTAAGTTTAATAAACTTGCTGCTTTAAATCATCTTTCATTTAAAAGCTGTGCCGAAATGGTGTGTGATATTGAAATACGCGGTTTATTAACTCTCATCGATGTGTAGTGAATGTTTAAACYTGATAATTGCGGAAGTGGTGTTAAAACTGACTTTTTTTAAATGAGGTTTGGTGTGTCAGTGTGTGACAACAGGACATTGATATATATATGTATATGTATATGTATA
>NW_013953090.1:271017-275055 GCF_001266775.1 Austrofundulus limnaeus | reverse complement strand
TATACATATACATATACATATATATATCAATGTCCTGTTGTCACACACTGACACACCAAACCTCATTTAAAAAAGGTCAGTTTTAACACCACTTCCGCAATTATCAAGTTTAAACATTCACTACACATCGATGAGAGTTAATAAACCGCGTATTTCAATATCACACACCATTTCGGCACAGCTTTTAAATGAAAGGTGATTTAAAGCAGCAAGTTTATTAAACTTAAGAGAGACGCGTTTAGAACTTGTTTTCCCCGAAAGCTTCTCTTTTAGCCAAGCTATTTTGGCTAACACACACGGCTAAGCTAACCGGCTAAAATGATGATGTCGCGCTTTCTGTACCGTAATAAACTTCAAACTGACCCAGTGGAAACCATCGTTGTTTAAAAGCTCACCTYGTGGATGTAAAGGACTTGCTCTACGGTGGTGCAGCCTGGAAAACCTCGYACCGAAACTCGGACGACCAGTCCTCTGCCACACGGGATCGAATCCCGAACACAGCTATCCTGAACTCGACTATAGGTGGTCTTTAGACCCGCAGAACATGAATTCTCTTTCAAAGTAGAAATTAATATTCTTTCACTAAAGATAAAGCTACAAACACGTCCAGTGTTCTTTTCGCCCGATTGTGTTGAGCAAAACCTACATTACGCTTACATCAGACCGCCATGTTACAGTACAAGCGTGGTGGATTATACCGCCCCCTACAGGCACAACCTGACCTTACAGCAATTCATAACAACAGAACAACAAAACATAACATACAATCTGTATTTTCTACACTTGAAGGAATTATCAGATATTGTTGGTTTAATTTTTTTAAAACAAACAAAAAAAATCACGAAAAAGATAAAAAAAAGTAACTATTAGCTCCTAAAGTGACTAAAACAAAGTGACATAAAGGTTAGAAAAAGGACAAAAAATTGCATTTATGAATTCAATTCACTGTCTTCTGATTTTTAAAAAAATTATATTTATATGCAGATGAAGAGTTTAGTTTCTATCATCTAAATATATAAATAATCTATCAGATAAGCAACTACATGAACATAGAACAAATCACACTCTGAAGTTTTGTACTATAAAGTACAAAAACATTTTTAAAAAGACCATGAACTACCTACATCTCAGGGAGAAAAAAATAGTTTACTCCAGCAGCTTTTCTACAGAAGAGGATTAGGGCCACTGAAAAATAAAAAAAGGAATTCTGACTTTAATCTCAGAATTCTGAGAAAAAAAAGTCAGAATTCTGAGATTAAAGTCAGAATTCTGAGAAAAAAGTCAGAATTCTGAGAWWAAAGTCAGAATTCTGAGAAAAAAGTCAGAATTCTGAGATTAAAGTCAGAATTCTGACTTTAAAGTCAGAATTCCCTTTTTTTAATCTTTCAGTGGCCCTAATCCTCTTTCGTACTTTCCAGATGTAATTCCCCAAAATTTAAATTTAAACATGTCTCAAATTTCCAAGTCACCGACTAAACAGTTAATAAAATCTGTCAGAAACAACACATGACAGATTAGGTTGTTTATGATGATGATGGTGATGATGATGATGATGATGATGGTGGTGGTGATGATGATGGTGGTGGTGATGGTGATGATGATGATGATGATGATGGTGGTGGTGATGATGATGATGATGATGATGATGATGATGATGATGATGAAATTAGAAGACATCAGTTTTTATAGCATTTTAATTTTTCACAAATTCACCAGCTACTGCATGGATAATGTTAAAACTTAATCCAAACTTATAAAACACATGTGCTCATACTCAGACACTTCCTCATGTCAGTCTGCACTCGTCTGCAGCGGCTGTGGTTCCTTATTCTGATGAAACAATTATTAAAAAGGTGGTTTGATTAACAGCTTTGTGCTCCATTATAAAAAGAAATAGCAGCTGTTGTAAAACATTAGGAAGACAAAATTCAAAGCACAGTGACAAAAAGTCTTGAAGTGTTGAACTGGTTTGGATTTGATCGCAAAAGTTTAACTGATAAACATATTTAGTGACTGATTCAATAGAAATACCATGAAGGGSTCTGAGTGGACGTTTACGTCATTATAACTGATGATATCTGAGATTTTCCTCAGGGATTCATCATATGGATCAAACTAAGGCAGCGGGGCAAACGGTTTAATCACAGCCAGGGGCAGAACTAGACGTTTTTGCAGGGGGTGGCCAAGGTCATTTTTAGAGGGATACATACAAATAAAAGACTGGACCTAAAAATTCAAGATGGCCGCCACAGATAATTCCTAATAGCTGTAATTCATCTGTTTTAAAGGGCTCGACACACGGTAGGCGACATCGCTCGCTCTCCATTCATTTCCTGTGGAGCCTGTGCGGTGAGGCGACGTCGCTCACCCTCCTCCAGCTAAGCGACCGGTGAAAATAGTGCATGTGAAATTTCGCGCTCGTACACGTAGACGTGCACACGCGAGCTTGCGACGCGACATATGAAAGTTGAAAAATGTTCAACTTTTGTCGCTGTCGCTTAGCGTACAACCAATCRGCGAGGGTTTCATTGACTGACCAATGAGAGGAGAGTATGCTACACACTGCCGTTAGCTAACACTTTCACCAAGTGATTACTAAAAAGCTTTGTGGGAATTTATTGGCACCAGGGTGAAGTTTATGGTAAGTTTTTCCTCATAAAACTGTATCTTGATGTGTGTTTGTTTTTCAATATCATTAGCATCGCAAGATTTGTTTAGTTTACACGTCCGTAACGCACACCCGCCTTCAGAGTCAAGAACCAATCAGATTTCGTGAAGACAAGCGACCTGAGAGCGCGATTCGCAACGCTGCGATCGCTATCGCGTCCCGTGTGTCGGGTTTCACCCTGGCTGCGATGACAGCCGTTAATCGCTGTAGTTTGTCGCTGCCCGTGTGTCGAGCCCTTTAGATGTTTAAAGCTGGTGAAAACAGTTTGACTACATTTCTCTGAACATATCAATAGATTTATCTTCAATCATATCATAAACCAAAAGTTTATTCAACTTGTGAAAACGTTACATCGTTGGTGTTTGACCCAGCAGCCCCCTCACCTCGGTGTTACCAGATATTTTTACGTCACTTGATGAGTAGACGTCTGTATAAAAGCAGACATCTGAAGAGTTGATGAGTCTTTTCAAGCGTTTCGGTGTGGTTTTCCCGCCTCGGCGTGCGGCTCCACCACGCMGGGCCGTTTCAGGCTCCACTGGTCCGAGCGTCCCCCCCTCCCGTCCTGCTGCTCCAGCTCCGGTTCGCTGGACGAGCTGCTGCAGAACGCGAAGCAGTCCCTCTGCTCCCCTCCCCTCTCCTCCTTGTACCTCCCTTTAACCGCCGTCGCTCCGTCGGGCCTGTCCATGTCCACCATCTGCAGGTGGATTTGGGTTTGCTCGGGTCCGGGCACCGCTTCCTTCCGGTCCAGGTCCATCCAGATTGGAGGYTCCAGAGGCGTGTAGTGGAGCACGGGCTGCTGGAGCTGTGGCTCAGGCTGAGGCTGGAGGAACTGGGTTTGGTGCTGGAGGTGATGTAACGGCTGCAGAGGGTGCTGCTGCTGCTGCTGCTGCTGCTGCTGCTGATGCTGATGATGATGGTACTGATCAACAATCTGCTTGTCTGCATGAGGCAGAGCCTCCCGACGCTGGTTTTTCAGGAACTTTTCAAACTTCTTGGAGGCTTTTTTATTCGTGACAAACCAGTCCTTTAAAAACACAAACAGGGAGGAGAAACGCTGACTGCAGCAACACAGTAATATCTGATCAGAAATCACCATGATGTGGTGGTTTTGTGTTACCTGTGAATGGACCGAGTTGATGTGATACTTTACTCCACTTTCAGAGTTAAACTCCTTGTTACAGATCAGACATCTGTATTTTCCAGCCTCAAATTCACCCTGAACAAGAAAAACAAACCTTTGAATGATTATTTACCTCAGGGATATTTCATGTTGATTAAAGGGATCCACGATTAGTTGTAACATTAGACTTTATGTTATAAACATTTATTTTAACTGTAAAATAAAGACTGTAAAAATACTGTAGGATGTT
>NW_013953090.1:269425-271007 GCF_001266775.1 Austrofundulus limnaeus | reverse complement strand
ATCTTGAGGGATTACCTTTGTGAAGATTAGGCTGGTCCTAATTTCATAGAGTAATTCGCTACAGTTGCTACAACAGCTAACAACCCAGACTGTAGAGAAGATTCATCATCGGGGTGGGCTAAAGACCTGAATTTGTTTTTCAATAGGTTTGACTCTGGCCCGTTGACCACCTCCCCCACCTCACAGCTCCCAACTAGCCCCCACCATGTGCTGCTCCCCCACTTTCCACTTCCTGCACTCTACTCATGCTGCATTCTAGTTGTATCAGAACTCGAATTCCTGAAGCCGGACTGACGTCAGTTCTGAGCTGATAGCGTTCCAGTTTCATACATCGGAAAAAGCATTTCTATTATTTATCTCTGCAACAATAAAACATACAATAATAGTGCTCTACGAGGTATTTTGAGTGTACAAACAGTGTTAAAACATATATTTTAACTATCACTATAAAGCACTACAAGTACGTCTGACGTAATTCATAATAAACAACACAGAAGCCATGTTTGTTTACATGCAAGACTAGCAACATTAGCGGTTAGCTCAGGCAATCATGTTAGTATGCTACATACATTAAACAAATATAAAAAGGGAAAATAAACAAACAAATTACACTCGTTTTTATTCAGCCTCCTCTCTTCTTACTTTCTGTCTGTTAAATAATGGGGATGGTGCTTGTGTACATTTGATTACAGCTCAACATTAGCCGTTAGCTTAGAGAAACTTGCTAATGATAGCGTGACCACTGACAGTTTCATGCACACAGCAGCCATGTTGAAATGATGACATAACGCATGCTCGGAAATGGTTTGGATGCGCCGACCACTTGACTCGAAACTACGACTTCAGGGGGCGTTCCAGTTGAAAAATAGAACTTGGAGGCTCGAAGCTACGACCTCCGAGGACAACTGGAACACAGCATCACCTCTAGCCACAACAGAACCAGCCCCACCTCCCACTCCAACCCAGGCTCACATTCACCTCACAGCTGATCAGGTGAGAAGTCAGCTCAGGCAAACAAAGATCAGGAAGGCAGCAGGACTGGATGGAATCAGCCCCAGACTGCTCACAGACTGTGCAGACCAGCTCTGTCAGGTGGTTCTGCACATCTTCAACCTGAGCCTGAGTCTGGAGAGGGTTCCCGATCTGTGGAATACATCCTGCGTGGTTCCAGTGCCAAAGATCACACATCCCAGGGAGCCCAACCACTACAGACCTGTGGCTCTGACTTATTTGATGAAGACCGTGGAGAGGCTCATCCTGCACCATCTTCGTCCTGTGATGAGCCCAGCACTGGACCCTCTGCAGTTTGCCTACCAGCCCGGCATCGGGGAGGAGGACGCTGTCATCTACCAGCAGCACCGATGTCTCTCTCACTTAGAGCAAACAGGAAAYACTGTGAGAGTCATGTTCTTTGACTTCTCCAGTGCTTTCAACACCATCCAGCCTGCTCTGCTGAGAGGGAAGCTGGAGGGAGCCGGAGTTGACAGGCAGCTGACAGCATAGACCATCGACTACCTCACCAACAGACCACAGTATGTGAGGCTCTGCGACTGTGTGTCTGATGTGGTAGTCTGCAGCACGG
>NW_013953090.1:266484-267390 GCF_001266775.1 Austrofundulus limnaeus | reverse complement strand
GTATAACACATCACTGTGTCATCAGTTAGACCGTATAACACATCATGATGTCATCAGTTAATGTCATCAGTTAGACCTTATAACACATCACGGTGTCATCAGTTAATGTCATCAGTTAGACCTTATAACACATCACGGTGTCATCAGTTAATGTCATCAGTTAGACCTTATAACACATCATGATGCCATCAGTTAGACTGTATAACACATCATGATGTCATCAGTTAGACTGTATAACACATCATGATGTCATCATTTAGACTGTATAACACATCATGATGCCATCAGTTAGACTGTATAACACATCATGATGTCATCAGTTAGACTGTATAACACATCACTGTGTCATCAGTTAGACCGTATAACACATCACGGTGTCATCAGTTAATGTCATCAGTTAGACTGTATAACACATCATGATGTCACCAGTTAGACTGTACAACACATCACGATGTCATCAGTTAGACCGTATAACACATCACAATGTCATCAGTTAGACCGTATAACACATCACAATGTCATCAGTTAGACCGTATAACGCATCATTATGTCATCAGTTAGACTGTATAACACATCACGATGTCATCAGTTAGACTGTATAACACATCACGATGTCATCAGTTAGACTGTATAACACATCACGATGTCATCAGTTAGACTGTATAACACATCATGATGTTATCAGTCACTTGTGCAATTCACCTACACTGCCATCACTAATATGTACCTTCATATACATTCATTTATTTACTCTACTATACGGTATACATATACTGTATGTATGTACATGTACAGTATATACATACTGTATGTGTTTATTAGGGGTGCAACAATACATGTACCTGTATCGAACCGTATCAAACAGTGCTTTAGGTTCAATACACACTTGTATGGAACAATACAGAT
>NW_013953090.1:263682-265889 GCF_001266775.1 Austrofundulus limnaeus | reverse complement strand
TATCTTATCTTATCTTATCTTATCTTATCTTATCTTATCTTATCTTATCTAAGATTATGTTGAGTCACTATCAGAGAGATGATGAGTCAGAGTTCAAATAATATTGTTTCAATAAACAAAGACCAGAGATTTTTCTTTGTGAAAGAGTTCCCCTTTGATGTCACTTCCTGTTTCACTTTGGCTGAGCCAAGTTCAAAAGAAAATATGCCAGTCATGGGAAAAAAAGGGGTAAATTGTGTGTATTATTCTACCTTTCTGAGGCATTTTGGTGTTTTCAACTTCTGCCTCCCTGATTGGATGACAGCGCTTATTCGTCTCACTTGTGAAGGATTTGGTTCGTTACTCCCAGGCTTTAAAAGGCTGCCTTGAGGACCAGTTCWTCGCTGAAGCATTGCTACTGTTTGGTAATGATCTCAACCTGTTACTACTGTAGTTTCAAGACACCTGAATTTAACTAASCTTTGTGTTTTTGTACTTACCTGTTTCCAAACTAAAGAAAACATTTTGTGTCCCTGATCCTGCCACGCCTGCCTGAGGATCTAGAGCCACTCACCTGGTAAAAGTGCTTTATTGGTCATCAGTGTATGTTTCCATACAATGATGAAACTTGTGCTCTGCATTTGACCCATCCACACCCAGGTGGAGCAGCAGGCAGCCATGTGAGGTGCCCGGGGAGCAGTTAGGGTTAGGTGTCTTGCTCAAGGACACTACAACATGTGGGCATGGCGGGGAGTCGGAACATAAGACTTTCGTGTCCCAAGCCGGCTGCTCTACCACTACACCACAGCCACCCCTGATCRTTGCTATGCTGCCTGTTTGCCTCCAACTCACCTGTAAATAAACACTCACCTGTTAGTCTTCACCTGCTTATCCCAAAACCTGTAACGTTTCTTACCTACCTGCCATAACTCATTGGACATTTTAAGATACTCACCTCTGCAACCCTCTGCTTCCAGGTCCTGATCCCAGCACCTGTTAATAAAATACACACCTTTATTAATTTGCCTCCGTCTCTGTTTGTCTTTGGTACTTGCTCACGTTGACTTTGAATATTTGTAAATCCTGATACTTTCTCAAATAYAAAGATGTTTTCGACTTTATGTATTTGAAGAATATGCATGTCACAGGCACTTTAGGAAACAAATGTACTCAGTCATTAGACAGGCAAGATCAACCTATTTCAAACAGCAGCCTCCAATGGTCCCAATCATTCAAAACACAACCAGAACAATGGAAAACAAAAATATGTCTTCTGAACTGCTCACTGTTATTAAATATGATGGTCTTGTCATTACAGACRAATCCAAGATGGTAAACCATTTCACTGGGGCTGGTTGTCCATACAAGGACAGTACTGGCGCTCCTATTGCTTTTTCTGGTAATCAATCATCTGTCCCTTTTCTCATTTCAGCCTGTACAAGTGTCTGAGGTTCTTAGTGAACTGTTCAGCTTAGACCCTCATAAAGCAGCTGGTCTGGATTCAGATTGTCTAAAATTAGCACCTCAAATCATCTCAGTTATCAGCTGAATGTTTAATCTCTCGCTTCAGACTGGTGTGCTTCACCCGGACTGAAAGTCTGCTGCTGTCACTCTGCTGTTTAAAGAGGTGACAACTCAGGTGTAAATTTCTACAGACACATCTCCATTCTGCTCTAAAGTATTAGAGAAGCAGGTCAACATTCAAGTTCTTCAACATTTGTAGCAACTACAGAAGATTTGGGAGAGAGTTATAGGAGTTAGACTTGGACACGAGGTGACTGTGAGCAGCAGGATGGTTTCTACTTCTGGTTTTCCTACTCACAGAAATGTTTTGGTCGCTTCATGAATCAAACTCTTGTGATTTCGGTCACTCTCTACAGTATGACTTTTTATTTTAGGAAAAAAAATTGACCCTTGTTTTCAGGAATTTTGGGGTCCCTATTAATATATTGATCATAAAACCCTACTCCCCATCAAAAAGTTTGTTTTGTTGCCTCAGGACAACAAAATGCTTTAAGGGTACTAAAACACCAAGGTTTTTCTACATTAAATAAGAATGGAATAAGGAACAAATAAGCAATAAATACATTTATTTAAAAAAACAATTTCAAAGTAATTTATTTTTTATTTTAAGGGGTTTAGTGATGTCACACCAAATGGCTTAGAAATTTCTGCTCTACAAACTCTATGTATTAAGAACATTACATGCCGTATTGTGTGTGTGTGTG
>NW_013953090.1:255078-256705 GCF_001266775.1 Austrofundulus limnaeus | reverse complement strand
GACAGAGGACATGGAGGTAGGACAGAGGACATGGAGGTAGTTGGACAGAGGACATGGAGGTAGGACAGAGGACATGGAGGTAGTTGGACAGAGGACATGGAGGTGGTTGGACAGAGGACAAGGACGTAGTTGGACAGAGTACATGGAGGTAGTTGGACAGAGGACATGGAGATAGGACAGAGGACATGGAGGTAGTTGGACAGAGGACATGGAGATAGGACAGAGGACATGGAGGTAGTTGGACAGAGGACATGGAGATAGGACAGAGGACATGGAGGTAGTTGGACGAGTAGGTAGTTGGACAGAGGACATAGAGGTGGTTGGACAGAGGAGATGTAGGAATTTGGACAGACATGGAGGTAGTTGGACAGAGGACATGGAGGTTTTTGGACAGAGGACATGGAGGTAGTTGGACAGGCGACATGGAGGTAGTTGGACAGAGGATGCAGACAGTGAGGGGCAGAAGGATAACCCAGTGGAGACCCTCAGTGGAGACCCTCAGTAGAGACCCTCAGTGGAGACCCTCAGTGGAGACCCCTGCAGACAGAACAGCAGAATGAGGTTCTAACAGGACTTGTATCAAAGTGTCACAGTTCACAGCAGCTTGTCCACTGGTCTCACTGGTTTGTTGTCTCTGGTTATTGTTGTCTTAATAAACTTGTTTTTTCTGAAGTTACTCGTCAGTCTGATTGTGAAAGTGTCAGCAGTAATGACACAGAGAGCTGCAGCACAGCTGTGAACATCTGAAGTGAACTCAGGGGCACCATTCATTAGAAACACAGTGTGACTAAGCACAAGGAACATGTCTGTTTGAAAGACACAAATGTTAAATGGAACAGTTTTGTTTTAGAAAATGACTGTTTTTGTGGGGTGTTTTCAGTGGTAATGAATGTTGATWGCTTAAGAAGACAAGTCCTGTAATTGTGGTAATTATGATGCTGATTGTGATGGAAGGTGTAGCAGCAGAACATCAAGTGAGAACATTTAAGCCTCTTATGAGWCTGAGAAGAAGGTATTATACAGAACAAGTACATATTATCTAGTATAAAGATATTTGGGCTCTGTAAACTGCAAAGTGAGTTGCATTGTTAAATGCAGCATTTAGTTGAATGTGGGTCAGTTGTTGTTGATTTTAGTTGTTTTCTTTAATTTAAATAAAACACTACAAGAAAGCTTCACACAGTGCTTTGATACACTACAGATTTACCTAAAGCTACATTTGAGCATTTGATCATGYGCATAGGTGATTAAATGAATAAGGAACATCGTTCACTCCTCCTGTCTTTTTAGTTACTTATAAACTTATACAGTTTACTGTATAAGATCTGCACTGACCCAGATCTGAAACCATGAAGTCAAGAAACCTAACAAGCAGTTGTGAGCGCAAGTCTGCTAAAACACAAATCGACTAATTGTGGACCTAAATATTTCATTTGCGCTTTAGAGGACTTACTGATTTTTATAAATCTATGCGGATTTGCAATTTCTAAAATTAAAATGCAGTCACACTAATAAYTAATTATCTACCAGTCATCATTATGTTGAACAGCAGAAGGTATGACTGTCAATGAATCACAACACATGTGATCTATCCAACAGCACCCCTCCCAGATAAACACACTTATTG
>NW_013953090.1:245739-246903 GCF_001266775.1 Austrofundulus limnaeus | reverse complement strand
AGCAGGGGGAGGGACTACAAGGTTGTATCTGTTCAAAATTTTTCTAAGTTTTTTGGTTTTCAAGAAACTACATACAGCAGCTTTAAGCTTTAACTCTTCTTTGTCTCTATTTGATAGCAACTAAAAATAATATAAAGAAACAGATTCTTCTCTACAGTGTTGTTTTTCTAACAACGCTTTCCCCTTTGACATCACTTCCTGTTACTTCACATGTAAATATCCCAACAACCGTTCATCTGAGCAACGTGAAATTTGTTTTGCAATATGTTATCAATGTTATCTTTCCAAAAATRCATTCATGTTTATTACAAAAAATTGATGTCATAGGCACTTTAACTGTCAGTAGGCATGACACGTGTTTTTTTGGATAACGTACTGAACCTTCCCAAAATTGAGGGGTCCCAAGGGGGGAATTCTCAACAAAAACTTCTATAGAAAAACCAAAGTACAACCTTAAAAAATAATATTGTAAACTGTCATATTCATCATTTTACACAAATTTCCCCAATGTGCAGCTAGGAAGAGATTCTTTCACAGAGAATTTCCTGCGTTTGTTGCAAAACAAAATGAAGTGGAACAAAACCACATCTTTGCTTTTATCTGGGGCATACAAATATGTGTCCTAATGGTAATAGTATTTAAATACTAGAATAGTTCCTAGAGAAACCATGAAAAGGCTTCCATTTTAAATTTAAGATTCAACTTTATTTGTTTAAGTTTTCTGTCATCATCAACCACCAGATTTCACCTCAAYATGGCTAAAAATAGCAGARTTRTGGTAAATTCTTACTTTTAGCTATGGTGGCCATCTTGAATTTTTGATTCGTATTCAGTATGTGATGATCGATACCACTGCCCCCCTCCAGCTTCCGGACCAGTCCACCTCAGATTCAGAGAGGGGGTTAGCATGTTCTAGGGGTGCAGAAACATTTTATTTACAATTTAATTAAAAGATGTCAACAACATAAGACTTGCCTATATTGGATCTAAAGTCTGATCCAGAGTCTGACCCAGAACCAGAGGAGAATTAGGAAGAGGAAATTGTTGGTAATTCCGTCATAACCTGTGTTTCCATTGCAAATGTGCGCAAAACTTTGTCGATTTTCTGTTAATGTTGAAAAAACACAGTTTTACAACTGCAGTGTTTCCATGAAGTAATAAATG
>NW_013953090.1:241074-244815 GCF_001266775.1 Austrofundulus limnaeus | reverse complement strand
TTATTACCCTTTAAATTGATTTCTGGAGATTATCCAAGGTGCTTCATGACCCATAATTGGGTCCCAAGCCCAACTTTACTCTACAACATAGGGGTCTTTTTTTCTTTTGCTTTACCACGCAGTATTTTTGTGTTTCCTCACAAAACCATGTTATCTCGCAATGCCTTTGCTTTATCTCGCAATAGCTTTGTGTTACCTCGCAATAACTGCATTATCTCACAATACTTTTGTGTGACCTCACAATACTTTTGTGTGACCTCGCAATACTTTTGCATTACCTCACAATACCTTTCTGTTACCTCGCAATAACTGCATTACCTCACAATACTTTTGTGTGACCTCACAATACTTTTGTGTGACCTCGCAATACTTTTGCATTACCTCACAATACCTTTCTGTTACCTCGCAATAACTGCGTCGCCTTGCAATATTTTTGTGTTACCTTGCAATACCTTTGCAATACCTTTCAATACTTTGGCGTTACCTTGTTACCTTTCATTACCTCAAAATAAAAGCCCCCGGTAGTGTCTTGTATCATTTAAAGGCAGAAACTGCATTGTTTTTTGCCCACTGGTGGAACAAAGACTATTAAGGGGTTAAAGCCAAATAGAAGTGTCTCGTTCGGGGCGTTCTTTTTTCTGACTGTAGCCAGTCGTCACGTTATGAAAGGCAGGCAGGCATGTGTCCAGCACCTTGAGGTTAGGGGGTCCCAGAAGGACAGTACTGATGTGGCCAAATATAACAACCATATGAAACAGTGCATTGAAATGATGGGTGTTCTTGCACTGCCACTCTCAATGTCCAGTTGATCGCGTCCAAGCCTTTATACTTTAAGTTTATCATGCTGTGTTTGCTTCTAAAATGGTTTTGTTTGAAGAGGCTTAGCTGTGTTGTTTAGTTCCTGCATTTCAATACTGGTTTGCTTCAGGAAGGACCTGACCTGCTGTACTGTATACGACTTCAACCCACCGGTATGCAACTCTGTGCATGTTCTGTCCAGCAGCTTAATATCTTCAGTTTATTGAACTTTATAACAGCGTACAGGCTATTGTTAAGTGTTGGTTAACATATTGCTATAGTAAATTAATATTAAAATCTAAACGCTGCCACAAATATATGTTCAAACTATTTATTGGCAAATTTAGGCTAATAAATGAAAACACGGATACAAATCATACTGAATTTTTTAATAGAATTTTTGGACAAAAAATCACAATATATTGCCTTGCTTACAGTATAGCAATATATCGTAATGTATGATGACCCCTCTTTCAAGACATGTGTCGTATCAGCAAATTCTTGCCAATACACAGCCCTAGTATGCAGTGTAAATGCTCTGAGTGATTTTAACACTAGAAGTCCCAGAGAAGGATCATTTAATATTTCTACCTTTGGAACCCAGAGAGGGATCGATTGAGCTCAAGGATTTTAGCTCACATTCTATATCAGCTGTGAATGGGTGCTTTTGTTTTGAAAATAAGCAATATGAGGGCTAGTTGTTGCCTTTTGTTGTTCATATGGCTACAGCTAATCCAGACACAGCCATCACACCTGAAAAGTGCAAAGCAAAAGGGAGATTTGTAGCCTATATCAAATCTGTCAGAATTGACTAGGAACACAAAAGTGTGCAAAGGGGGGATTTGTAGCATAAATCAAATCAGTCAGAGGAGGAAAACTGGGTGTGTAATGTGTTAGGTGTGAAGCATCTACATCTACTTACAAACATCTTTCTTTGTTGTAAAAACAAAATGTACATATTGCTTGTGTAAGCTGTTTTTGTAAATATTGTAAATAAAACTTGCTGCCAAGTCCTGTTTATGTGTCTTGATTCCCTCAGCCATGTCTGCAGAGTTTGGGCCGAGGGGGATATGTAGGTGCAGAGTTTTGGRCTGTAGACATGGCTGAGGGAGTCAAGATACATAAACAGGAATTAGCAGCAAGTTTTATTTACAATATTTACAAAGTAGCTGTGGCTACAGTGTAGTTTACCATCATCAGTGTGTGACTGTGAGTGTGAATGGGTGAATGTCTGTTAGTGTAAAGCTCTTTGGTTTCTGGAGGGACTTGAAAAGTGCTCTATAAGTTCAGTACCATTTACCATTTACCATTTATCTTCATCTGTAGAAAGTTCTAAGTTCAAATCAGTGTCTGAATCATCTATTTCATCAAAAGCTAGTTCCTCTCCTCCATCGGACTCSCAGTCATCCATAGCAGTCAGTAATTCCAAAACTTGCAAAGCAGTGTAGGTCTTCTTTGGTGCCATTGTGTTTTTCTTTGCTCCAAACACGATCGAAGGGTAAAAAAATAATGATTCACTCCTGTCAGTGTTTCTGCATTTAGGACCACAGCTATTCAAGTAGCTATAAATTACTTTCTGCCACAGGCGTAAATGTGTTTCACAGGCGTAAATGCGTTTCACATGTGTAAATGTGTTTCACAGGTGTAAATGTGTGGTACTTGTAAATTTTCTAAACTGTCCCACAAAATAACTTTTGTGCTCCTAGTCAATTCTGACTGATTTGATATATTCATTGAAAACAAAAAGACAAAACATTACTAAACACAATACTTGAATCAGATACTATATTTACAATTTTTTTACTGTAGCTCTGAAAATACTGTACAGTGGCATCCACTTATGTTCTTTGCAACACACCAAATCTTCAGAGCAAAAACTTTTAATCAGGAACCCTTGAGAAACAGAGTGAGAATATCATGGGGCGCCAAATCTGTGCCCCATACATATCCCCCCTTTGTCCCAAAACTCTGCACCTACGTTGACGACGATGTCAACGAAAATGTCGCCGATGTCGATGATGACATCATCGTGTCGACAACGATGTCTATACATTTTGTTTTTACAACAAAGAAAGATGTTTGTATGTCTCATATTGCTAAGCAGAAGGAGGAGGTTTGTCCCTGCTGATTCCTAAGGCAATAGCCACATTTACAAATGAAAGGATGCTAATTGGAGCCATCAGAATCGTCATTTGGACTAAGGGTCTYTTGACCCTCTTTCGGGACTTCAGGGGGGGTGGTCAAAATTCCTGGGACTTCTTGTGTTAATGAGTGTATTTTTACTGTTGAGGACAGAGCGGAGCATGTTGGAGTGGATGCAGTGTAAATTAGGGGTTACTCCAAACAGCTTGGCATCTTAATAAATACACTGCAAGTGTTTATATATTTAGTAAGTTTTTTAGTAACATATCTTGCAGGCACATACAGTACATCGAACTGGAGCCACAGTGGCTCTATATATCAAGGCTGGGCTGTACCATTAGCTGAACTCTATGGGGGGAGTCCTGTAACATCAGCCACCTCTTCCAGTGCTGTTACACTCTAGTCATTCAAAATAGTGAATATTTGCAAAAATTCAAGAAGCTGATGTCAAGAGGTCCGACAAGGCCGCAGGAGCCTGGGGAAGCCAGAAGGAGGAGGCGATGARGAGCTGGCGGAGGTTGCTGGAGACAGAGTCCTGAATATGGCAAACACAGGCGACAGAGGAGACRAGGAGCTGATGGCCAATGACCCAGAAACCTCAGGAACAGAGGGCTCAGCAGGAAGCCCAGCAGGTACCAGAGCTGGAGACCCAGCATGAACAAGAACCGGAGGTCCAGCAGTAACCAGTATCAGAGGTCCAGCAGTAACCAGTATCAGAGGTCCAGCAGTAACCAGTATCAGAGGTCCAGCAGTAACCAGTATCAGAGGTCCAGCAGTAACCGAAGCAGGAGACCCAGCAGG
>NW_013953090.1:239165-240664 GCF_001266775.1 Austrofundulus limnaeus | reverse complement strand
GTTCAATATTTAGGTAGCTAGCTAAATATTTATGCAACTTAAATATTTAGGTAGCTAGCTAAATATTTATGCAACTTAAATATTTAGGAAGCTAAATATTTAAGTTGAAAGCTAAACATTTAGCTCAAAACTGAATACTTATGTCACAAGTTAAATATTTAGCTTGTTAACTAAATATTTAATTTGTAAGTTAAACATTTAGTTTATAAACTATGACATTTATAAATGTATGAATCACATGATGAAAAACTGACTTTGAAAAATAAATCTGTTCTTTTTTTCTAATAAAAGTCTAAATAGAACAAAAATATTGGTGGTAATTTTTGACTGTGTAACTTTACAAATGGCCCCCCATATGGGGAGTGTGGGTTTCAGAACCCTCAGGAACCACCAGCTCTGATGGRTACCCCGAAGAAAAGAGCCCTGACAGGCCAGTCAGCTCGCGCTGCATATATAAACAATAGTTTATATACTGTAGTTTAGAGGTAATAAAGCAGATATCCAGACACACATATTCAGCGAAACAAGCCAGCAAACATCCAGAAACACACCCCAGGGTAAACAGAATCATCCTTTTCATCTGAAGTAGGAAGACCATTGAGCAAATTAGATTGTGCCATTTCCTGACAGAGTTTAGCATCAGTTTGCAGCACTGTTGTGAAGCGCTGCGACCTTGGCCTATCACAGCACAGAGTTTGTGAATCCTCAAAGAGGCTCTTAATCAGACCTGAAGGACACAGCCAATGGTGACGTTAGTCAGCTATTATCACTCTGCCTCATCTCTC
The DNA here is from genome assembly GCF_001266775.1 of Austrofundulus limnaeus. Taxonomy (NCBI): domain Eukaryota; kingdom Metazoa; phylum Chordata; class Actinopteri; order Cyprinodontiformes; family Rivulidae; genus Austrofundulus; species Austrofundulus limnaeus. The sequence continues at coordinate 239,879 of NW_013953090.1, read as the reverse complement.
AATCATATTTGTCATCTTTTCTTTTTATATTTTTTCTCTGCTCCAGGAGGACAGGACTCCAAAGCCTAAATAGATTCTTACATAACCTGACCTCCTAGGCAATTTGTTTTTATTGATCCAATTGTTTACCACAGTTTGCCCTTACAAAGCTAACCAAACACACAAAAAATAACCCTTCTCTATCAAATGTCACCAAATTCCAATCAGTCCACTCAACAGGTGCATCAACAAGTCAGCACATGCATGACCGTCCTCCTGACAACACACGCATCCTCATTCTTGTGGTAGACTCACTATGTGCACTGACAAAACAAACTTTTGGGTGTAGTATCATTCCTTTACTTATTCTTTTTAAATTTTACAAAAAAAAATCAAAATCTCTAAACTACTAGAATTTACTAAATAAACAATACGCATTATATTATATATCAATTATATTTCACTGTACGAAAAAAGTAAATGATAATATTATTTTACCAGTAATATTTAAGTGCTTTTTCTGGACAGCACATAAACATGAATATATTAAGTAACTTCTACTCTTCTGGGCTAAAACTGAGGGTGCATGCACACAAAGGCTGCTGCTCCTCATTCACTTGCTTCACTTTTCAAGGAGAGAAGATCGAAATAAAACATAAGCTGTCTGGTTTCTTCTGCTTGAATACATTTGTTGGTGTGCAATAGTTTGATGGCTTAAAGTAGGTGATGTTTAGT
>NW_013953090.1:233780-236373 GCF_001266775.1 Austrofundulus limnaeus | reverse complement strand
AGGGTACACAGTGTGAGCATTTAATAAAAATGTGCATTTATATAGCCCACACTTATATGCAGACATTCACACACAGTACACAAAAATATGTGCATTTATATTGCTTATTCATGCACACTCACACACTTCTACTGGCTTCAAACTGAACTCCATCCAGAGGAGCATTATAGCAAACACCTACATTGGTAATAGAATTTTCAGTCAGAATCTATCAAGGAAATGCTCCTACCTCCACATGGATAACACACACACACACACACACACACACACACACACACACACACACACACACACACACACACACACACACACACACATCTTTATGCATAAAACCTGGTCAACCCCACAGGCGTGCTGCAAGCAAAATAAATGGAGTAAAGGAATACCATTTTAGGAACATTTGGCTTATTTGATTACTGAAAGAGATTTGTTAAATCAAAGATGTAATGTGCCTTTTTCAGAGTTGGCAGACAGTCTTAGGAGAATGTAATTTAATTTTACCCCCTGGTTTAAAAGCTTTATGGATGGTTGGAAAGGCAGAAGTGTCGCAGAGCAGAGACAAAACATAAAATGGAGCTGAGCAAACACTGCAATATTACCGTTTATCAGTGGTGCCCTGATACCAGCATTTTAACAAGTACTCATTCTTGTACAAAATACCCCGATGCTCAGGACCAGAAGGGGAGACTGGGGTATGTTGAGCCAAAGGGTAAGTTGAGCCACCCCTTGTTCCAAGGAAACGRWAAATAAAATTGATCAAGTGACCAAATATTCAGGAGGAGGGTGTCATTTCATGGAGTCTGTGAAGTTAAGAACCACATGGGTGAAGTGATTAGACATTTAATTCTGAAAAAAACATTTTTCACTCTTGAAAGTGAATTTTGTCTATCATAAATTTCATGAGAATTGTGTGTAGACCAAAATAAATAAATTTAAATTTGTTCATGATTCTGCATTTGTAGGATTACAGAGTGGACATCAAGCCTCGTGAATATAAGGACAAAACAAGTGGGGGAGCCACCACTGATGTTCTTGAAGGAACCACCAGTGAAGTGAGAGAAGGGAAGTCTATAGGAGCAGCAGCTAAGATAGAATGACACTGAAGAGGTACATTGATGAAAAAGAAAATGTACCTTTGAAAAAGACAGGCTATGACTGAGTAGCAGAGGCTAAAAGGATTCTCTCAGATGGCATGGAGGCTGAACTTACCAAACATTTTAACAATCTCACAGACCAGTTTCATGGGCTTACTACCCTCAAATGAAGAGARCTTGCCTACGAGTTTGCAAAGTGAAACAACATCCCTGTGCCAGACAACTGGTCAAGAGGAGAACRAGCAGGTAGCATAAGAGATGTTGACCATAGAGATCTATCTAAATATGTAGGGTTCACTCCCATAATTACTGCCAACCAGCCAGCTAGCTAAGCAAATTCAAGCAAACTCAACTGATAACAATGTTAGTAGAAAAATATTATTGACATCATTGTTAAGAAAACTTTTTTCCAAGAGTGGATTGGCTTGAGCTGTTCAAAAACCGACATCATCCAACATGCCGGACACCAGAGGCCACATCTTTGACAAATGCCACTGCTACGGTGTGCATTTTAGGACATCTTCAGTCTTAGTTGTCAGCCATCAGTTGTCAACAAAAACTCTCAGTTTTAGTTGTCAACAAAAACTTTCTGTTTTAGTTGTCAACAAAAACTTTCTCCGTTTTAGTTGTCAAACATCAGTTGTCAACAAAAACTTTCTCAGTTTTAGTTGTCAACAAAAACTTTCTGTTTTAGTTGTCAACAAAAACTTTCTCCATTTTAGTTGTCAGTCATCAGTTGTCAACAAAAACTTTCTCCATTTTAGTTGTCAACAAAAACTTTCTACGTTTTAGTTGTCAGTCATCAGCTGTCAACAAAAACTTTCTCAGTTTTAGTTGTCAACAAAAACTTTCTCATTTTTAGTTGTCATCAAAAACTATCAGTTTTAGTTGTCAGTCATCAGTTGTCAACAAAACTTTCTCAGTTTTAGTTGTCAAAAAAACTTTCTCATTTTAGTTGTCAACAAAAACTTTATCAGTTTTAGTTGTCAACAAAAACTTTATCAGTTTAAGTTGTCAGTCATCAGTTGTCAACAAAAACTTTCTCACTTTTATTTGTCAGTCATCAGTTGTCAACAAAAACTTTCTCAGGTTTAGTTGTCAATCATCAGTTGTCAACAAAAACTCTCAGTTTTAGTTGTCAACAAAAACTTTCTCAGTTTTAGTTGTCAACAAAAACTTTCTCAGTTTTAGTTGTCAACAAAAACATTCTCAGTTTTAGTTGTCAGTCATCAGTTGTCAACAAAAACTCTCAGTTTTAGTTGTCAACAAAAACGTTCTCAGTTTTAGTTGTCAGTCATCAGTTGTCAACAAAAACTCTCAGTTTTAGTTGTCAACAAAAACTTTCTCAGTTTTAGTTGTCAGTCATCAGTTGTCAACAAAAACTCTCAGTTTTAGTTGTCAACAAAAACGTTCTCAGTTTTAGTTGTCAGTCATCAGTTATCAACAAAAACTCTCAGTTTTAATTGTTAGTCATCAGTTATCAACAAAAACTCTCAGTT
>NW_013953090.1:230943-232808 GCF_001266775.1 Austrofundulus limnaeus | reverse complement strand
ATCAGTTATCAACAAAAACTCTCAGTTTTAGTTGTCAGTCATCAGTTATCAACAAAAACTCTCAGTTATAGTTGTCAACAAAAACTTTCTCAGTTTTAGTTGTCAGTCATCAGTTATCAACAAAAACTCTCAGTTTTAGTTGTCAACAAAAACTTTCTCAGTTTTAGTTGTCAGTCATCAGTTATCAACAAAAACTCTCAGTTTTAGTTGTCAGTCATCAGTTGTCAACAAAAACTTTCTCAGTTTTAGTTGTCAGTCATATGTTGTCAACAAAAACTTTCAACTAAAACTGAGAACGTTTTTGTTGACAACTGATGACTGACAACTAAGACTGAGGATGTCCTAAAATGTACACCGTACGCTGCCTTCAATGAACACAGTATAAACACAGAATACTGTGTAAAATCGCTGAGTTTTGAGTTTTTGTCGCTACAGCTGAGTTTTGTGTGTCGTAGATAATGTTTTTTGGGTCAATCTTGCTCCTGTTAATCACTGAAGAAATTTGATCATTTTTATAATTTGGGKAGTTTGGAGACCATGACTGTGACCTGTACCTTATCCTCAGGCAGATTTAATCTGTGGGGGTTATTACTCTGTTTGGTAAGTCTGCTGACATCAGAAAAAATGACTGGCATGAACAGGTGTTATCTATAACAAAAGCCTGGGTACCAGGGATCAAGGTTTTTAACAAAAATATTAATGTTTTACTTCGTTTATTAGTGTTTTAATAATATGTGTGGTGTGACAGAATCCCAGACTGTGACAAAATGTTTAAATACAACAACACATACAGATACTCTCAGCTTTATGTGGGAGTCTATTCTCTGCTCTGCAACCTTGTATCAGTCCACTGTGATTGAAACTCACAACACACAGTTCTTTTTCTACAAAAGCCAGGTCCAAGATCATAAAAACACACACACACACACGCACGCACGCACGCACGCACACACACACACACACACGTCAGTTATTCTCACTGAGCTCTAGCACAACCGTCTCCTACATTCATCTCCTGTATTCTCAGTATATATTTTCTCTCTRTCAACGTCTCTGTATCTGTCTTCTGTTGGGATGTATTCATCTGCACACTGCCTTATCACTCTTCTGCTTATCTACTTGTCTAGTAACTCTCTTCACCCAGTGTCGTACCCTTTACTTCCATTTCACAGTGGAGGACTCTGCAGGGTGTGGGGTGCAGGGGGAAGACACGCACAGTCCCTTCTTCCGTCTTCCTGTCCTTGCCCCCCCCCACGCAGTCTGTCCCAGTCTTGGTCAGAAAGAGGGGGAATCCTTCAAGGAGCAGGACGTCTTCAGTGTCAAAAACACAGATCCTTAAAGATTGTAGAGCAGAGCAGCTGATGATGGAGCCCAGCAGAGCAGCCTGCGTTCTGAAAGTGGTGGGAGGCTGTTGAGACGACACCACAGCAGACACATCCACAGCTCACTGCTGCAGAGCTCAGTGTCAGCATCTCTGCTCAGCTTTGGCTCTCATTCTGCTTTCATTTCCTCAGTTTCTCATTTTGGTTACCACATTCTTGAAGGGGCTATATCATGTAAAATCAACTTTTTTGAATTTTATATCATGTTAAAATGTTATCCTCTCATCAAAAACATGCCCACAGTCTTACTTTGACTCATTCATGCAGGTTTGATAAATCCTGTAGGCCTAGTGTCCTGAGGCAGCAGGCAGGGGAGCAAAAACCACTGGTTGGGATTAAAACCATCTTTTATGATCAGCTCCTCCTCTGGGCTGTCTCCAAGCTGAGCTTCTTCATCGATACCTGTGTTTTCATTACAAATGTGCGCAAAACTTTGTCGATATTCTGTTAATGTCGAAAAAACACAGTTTCACAACTGTTGTG
>NW_013953090.1:226752-230195 GCF_001266775.1 Austrofundulus limnaeus | reverse complement strand
CAACTGAAGGTGACATAGTTACTTTATTATGGTATAGAATTTAAATAAATGCCTGAGAGATACATAATATTGTCCCTTTAATAATAGCACTGTATTTCTGCCTTTCACCCTGTTTTCTGTCTTATCACTGTACTGCCAAGTGATACAGTTTGTCTCACTAATTACAGGTTTCCTTTCTTCAGAACAGTATAACTGTTCCAACATCACATTAATMACAAAACTGAAAATAAAATATTCTCCATGTTTCTTACAGAGTCATTTTAGTAAAAAGCTCACCTGYTCTGTTTGAAGGACTTTGAATCAAGGAGTTTTTAATAACAGTAAGAAGTATAGTAGGAGTGTAACAATTCTCACTGGACGACACAAGAATCTGTGAGCACTAAACAAGAGTTTAACAGACCGACTGCTGCAGCTGCCTCTGCTGACCACCAGCTGTGACCTTCTGTGACAGTCGGAGTTGTGGAAAGTCAGGCCTGATGTTAGGAGGACGTTAAAATCAAACACCTTCGTGGTTTTATTTTTATAAATTCTATTTTCATCAGAGAAAAGTTGCTGACACTGATGAACACTGAGATAAACTGCTGGAATGGAGAGAAAACAGTGCAGATGTTGTATCTTTTGCCCTCTCATCTCAGATCAACTAAAGCAGAGGTGCCCAAACATTTTCCCCGAGAGGGCCAAAATGAAAATCTGTCCATGGCTGTGGGACAAATGCAGTTATATAATACATGAAATACAAATACTTTTTAAAAGTAAAGTCCTTTATATTTAACCATTAAGCTGTGCAATGACCCGCTTTTGTTTTAGTCTGTGCACTTGGAGAAAGTCTGCCATACACTCAAGAAGCAAAGGCTCATGGAACATTTCATAAATTGATAAAATATGAGTTTTTGTGGCCTTATTAAGTGTGCAAATCTACATGCGGGGTTAAATCTGATCTAAATATTTCTTGTTGTCATTTCATGTTTCTTGTTTAATCCTAATAAATCAAAGATACAGTAAGTCAGCACCATGAAAGAAAACTACCTTCACTACAGCCCTTTTATACTGTATAGTCATTTGACCAATGGAAATACTGTGTTTCTACCTATAGGATAACAAGTTACAACCTTGTAAATTTGGCAACTGCTGGTGGGCCAAATCAAATGGCTTCGCGGGCCAAATTTGGCCCACGGGCCCCACTTTGGGCTCCTCTAAACTAAAGGTTTTAACTTAACCTTTAGCTTCAAATTAGACATATAAACAGGTTAAGTCAACACTCTTGTTTTGTTTTAAATAAAATACAACAGAAAGTGTTCCTCTCATGGAGCAGCAGAGGCTGCGTGAGGAGAGGGGGAGCAGCCTTTACCACTCTGTACTTACTAATGCTCATGCTCAAAGCATTGTGGTCAGCACTCCAGTTCTGCAGTCCATTCACTCTGCAACATCACACATACCATAATACACGAACGGAAAATATCACTTTAGTATAAATGTCTATTAAAAGCAGGTATAAAGGACTAAAACAAGAGTTGAAGGCAGACCGGATGAACCAGTTTGAGCATGCAGTGCCTGATCTTACACATACACTAACTGTCATTTCTTGTGGGATGTGTTGCATGCACTGCCTCCACATGGACAAACAGGTTGGTCACTTATAGAGCTTATAAGGCTGAGTTCACCTGAAACTCCTCAGACTGAAGAAGTCTCTTGGAGGAGAGACGAAACGTTTCACTAAAGAAGAACCATCCAGAGGATCTACTGATTTTTTTCTTTTTGATTTTTTCTACCTGGATTACTGAGCTGCATCAGGACTCTATGAAAAATCCTGTAACAATTTGATTTTGTGAGCTCTGACAACACAAGACAAGATATCATTACAACCCTTAGATAGTTCAGAGTTCCTGAAAAACACGAGCCAACACTTGTTTTATCTTCCTGTAGTTTTGAAGATGGACTTAGTATTGATTTACGTAGTAACAGGATTTCAGCTGCTCAGAAAGCAGCTAAAAAGGAAAGGAGCAGAACATAACTACAATGTGGATTTTAAAGGTTATAAGTTTGGGCTCAAATCTTGTGAACTAAAATAAAGGTTTAGTTTTCTTGCTTAGCTGGCTATTTGCAACTTCCCCTCTGATCCTGCACAAACCCACTCCTGTGACTGTAAGCCATTGTTCAAGCAGGCAGAGAGAAAATGTGAAACTCACACAATTCAAAGCTGCACCAGCGAGTGGAACAAACATGTGAAAGGCTGTGACAGAAAGCCTGGGCTCAGACTTATCTATAGTTTTATCCTCCCTCTCCATTCTCTCTCTCTCTCTCAGTGTAAATGTGCTTTCAGTCCTCCCTCCTGACTGAACAAGGACATTCAGTTCATCACCGATAAAAATGCCATCTCCATCTTCAGTCATGGCTGTTGCTATGGCCACAGYAATAAACCTGAGTAAGTGAAATCCTCTGGGGATATGGTCCTATATGTCAAACATAGATGTTCAGGTCTCCCATAGAGCCATGTCCCAATATTTACTTAGATCTTGGACCAACATTGTACTCAGAGAATTTGTTTTTACCTGTGCACAGTTTTCATTTACTTCCTGTAAACAAGTTGTTTTCTCTTTTTGAAGAACCACTTCAGTAATCCACTGACAGCTGCTGAGTGTTTAGGTGTCATTTGACAAAAACAAGATAGATTTATGGACAGATACATTTGGATAAATAGATACATTTATGGACTACAGATAATCTGACTCATTTACAGTCTACACCAGCGCTGTCCAAACATTTTGTCACGTGGGCCAAAATCATCAGTCAGAAGGACTTGAGGGCCAAAAATATTTTTCCTTTACCTCCAGAACAATAAACTAAGCATTTAAAACTTTAAATAAACAAATGAAGTAGTCAGATTTACTGCTGGAAATGGATGCGTAAATTAGGGATGCATGATATATCGGTATTCATATCGGTATCGTCTGATATGGATCATTTTTTAGAATATCGTATTGGTCCGATATGTAAAACTGGGCCGATATTAACGTCCGATATGGATTTCCCACTTTTTAGCTTTAGTTTCTGTTTTGGGAGATGGTTGGTTGAGCAGCATCTGTTTGATCATGATAGTGGTACTGATGCTGCACAGCCAGGATTGTCAGAGGTCTGGTTGTTTATTTACTGTATCGAAACAGACCCAAGTGTGTTGGTGCGTACATGTATAATATATTTTGTGTGTTTTTGTAATATCTGTAAATATCAGTTATCGGCCATAACAGCATCAATTTTATCAGATATCGATATCAGCTGAAATTTTCATATCAGTGCAGCTGTAGGGGTCACCTCGAGTGAAGAAACAAGATTTACTGCCTCGAAGCAGGCCATGGACAGGCCTGACGAGAGGACAGGAATTCTGTCACGAACTGAACTCTATTTAGGCCATGACAGGTCATTCTAACCGTGGAAGAGAACCCCTC
>NW_013953090.1:223208-225534 GCF_001266775.1 Austrofundulus limnaeus | reverse complement strand
AAGTTTCACTTGGGGAAAGAATAAACCAATTTAGTCAATTCTGATGAATAAAATCAGGATTTAGGTCACTCTTTTGTTGAAAATGCTTGCTGTATTCAGACGAATTTAAGAAATTAACTAAAAAAAGTGCAGCAAAATTAGGTTTTCAGTGGAAGTCACTAGATAGATGTGGAAAAAGCTAAGAATCTAGTTATTTAAAGACAAATAATTGGTATTGTTGCCAATATTTTTTATTGGAAAATTTTACTTTGTGATAAATTTGCCCTAATAATAAATAGAAAGTCTCCAACTACATCAAGCACCTGTGCCAGGAGGACAAATTTGTAATTAAATTAGTATAATTCTTGAACTGAAGTCAGGGGCCACACAAAATCAGTTCAGGGGCCACAAATGGCCCCCGGGCCACACTTTGGACATCCCTGTCCCTAGACAGAAGTATGAGATTGTTCATTAATGTGCACTGTCCTGATTAAATGAATAAATAAAAATAAATAAATGTAGTGACTGACTCCAGAGGTTTTAGATGTGGAATGCTGTTTCCTTTTCTTGCCACTGTCACATGCTCATTAGGAGAACAAAGAAATGCTAAATAAAGTATTTCATTAAATAGATTTTAAAAAACAAGTCTGTGTCTCTGAATGATGACAAGTGTAGGTGCATTCTTAATAAATGATTAGCCAGGACATTTCTAATTAAAACAAAGTATAGAAGAAGGATTGGCATTAAACATTTAACTGTGTTTAGGCAGGTGTGTATATGTGTATTTATATGTATATTTATAATACACTGTAATATTTTTAGCAGTTATACTTCAGTGAAACGCAGAGAAGGGCTGGCTTCATGTATTTTAATGTCCTCAACAGAGTGAATAAACTCTGATTAAACATCAAGCTAAACCTTTCGACAATGAAGACAGAGTCGAAGTGAAGTTGACTATTTATTCTCAATCTTCTCAGATACATGAGGTGAAAACTGTAACAACAAAAATGTAAAAAAAATTATATAAACATTTGCAATGAAACTACTCAAAATCTGACTGCATGTAAGATATGACTATTAGCATACATTTCTTTCTCAGATATATAAATTATTTCTTTCAATATAAATTTTAACCATCATGCTTTTGAACCTTCTAAACATTCATTGTATGAACTTGCAGCGTTGCCTGGACAACGTCTCACAGCGGATGGCAAGAAATTGTATTGAACATGTAGGGGGGCCCAACCAGTCGCTCCCCAGGTGCCCGTGAACTGAAACCTTGCTGCGGAGCCTCTAGCGCCGGCTCTGAGCATCGGATCCTGGAGTGGCTGGTCTTGTTTAAAAGCTCTGGTTCTGCCCTACAAGGAGAAAGTTGAATGAAGTCCCTGCAATGTTCCGCCGCGGAGATACTATAAGCAAAAAACCTCCAAAATTATGCGCCATCGGACCTCCAGCTGGGGGTGGTTTTAGCCCCCCTCCCCGGGCTAAGAGCATCGGATCCCAGAATGGCTGGTCGAGTTTTAAAGCTCTGGTTCTGCCCTACAAGCTGATACTTGAATGGAGTCTCTATGATGTTCCCCACGGAGATGTAAACAAATTACCCACGACTTAGTGCATTTTACGCACATTTTCAGGAGGAAATTTCAACCTTCGTTTGCTTCTCCCGCGAGCTCTGAGCATCGGATCCTGGAAAGTGAGATGACTTTRGAAAGCTACAGTCCTCCTCTACAAACTGGTGGTGATTGCAAGTTCCTGAGATGTTCCCCTGCAGACCTATTAACCAACGACCGGCCGAAAAAGGCACTTTGGTGGGCGATATACTCAATTTACTCCTGAGCCTCTAGCGCAGGCTCTGAGCGTCGGATCCAGGCGGGAGATGGCTCGTTTTAAAGTTCTGGATCTCCGCTACAATCTGGAGGTGGCACGTTCCCACATAGGGATATAAGTGATCAAAAGTCGTTGGGTGAGCTCCGGCAGGAGAAACGGCTGATTTCCAGCACAGGGCTGCTTGTGCTGATGCAGGGGAATAAAAGGAGGTGGAACCAGGGTCATGAGTCCAGCACCCGCTCTCCCACCTGGATTCAGCCAGAAACCCCSGGCAGGTGATATTTATGCAAAGATGCATAAAATTCAGAAACCCACCTGATGGATCTGTTCCAGGCAATAAAAGGAACAGATCTGATCAGGTGAAACTGGTCCTGGAAGCTCAGCACCGGGTTTTATAGCCGCCTACGAGAGAGTTTTATATTGTGTGCTTTGATTTTGAAAATAAGGGCAGTACTCTTGTGGTAGCCATGTTGACCCTGACAGATTTTTTTTGTTTTGTTTTTCCTCCCCTGTATGGAGA
>NW_013953090.1:218790-220976 GCF_001266775.1 Austrofundulus limnaeus | reverse complement strand
CCTGAAGCTGCTGGTAGACATCGTGGTTGGAATTATCAAAGGTTTTTGACACCTGAGAGACACCGTAGAGTGGGGGTGGGGGGAGGACCAGGGAGGATGATTCAACCACTCAACCACTAGATGTCACTGAAAACAACAAATCCTGCACACTGTGCCTTTAAGGCACCAATGCTCTTCCCCAAGCTGTTCTGGGTGTTTAATTCTCCCTTTGGGAAACTATAGTTCCTTCCTAAAAGGGTTAAACATCAAACTTGACCTAAACTTAGATAACACCAAGTCTCCTTTATTATTAGCTTTAAACTATTTCCTAAGGCTTTATTTAGAATTTGTCCACTTTTGAAGTATTGATGATTCAATTTGGCACCAGCTTCATGGACAACCCTGGCCACCTCAAAACAACGTTCATAAATCTATATTTATCATCACATACAGCTTAGTTAGCTAAAATTTGCTCCTCCTGTTTACATAGTCCATGGCGTTAACTGAAGGCTGATTTTATTGTGTGTCTTATCTATGGCTCCTAAGTACTGTAACATGTTTCATGTGCATCATGAAGCTCAGTTATCAGTGCCTGGGCCTCTGGCTTGAAGAAAGGTAGCTGACAGTATTCAGGTGCAACACAGACGGTGATATGAACACTTTGAACATGAAATATTCTGATTCCACTGTTTCTCCTTGACAACATAATTGACCAAGTTAACTCACCTTCTGCATGTTCTCCCAGGTCGTGTCCAGTATCGTCTTCCAGCTCACCTCACAGACTAGTTCAGTATTTGCATGTTTCGATCTTGAAATGGACACACAGATTTTAACCATCACACCTGTGTTCTAATGTAGATTTTCTGATGCAGCACAGCAAGCAGTATGTTCTACTCTAACAGTATTATTGTCATTGAAAGTTTCCTGTAAGTTTTCCTGCACAAAATATACTACGGTCTCAGATAGCGCATGTGTGTTTTCACATCTGTGGAGTATCTCACATCTCTGTAGGAAAGTTACTCCAAACAAAACACACTGAGTAACAGACTCTTACTCAGTTTATTTCACTCACCATAGGTAGATTATTACCTTCGCCAAGGGAGGAGCTAATGTTTTTGCTCACATCTGTCGGTCTGTCTGTCTATGGACAAAATTACTAGAAAAAAACTTGTGGAGGGATTGTCATGACCTTTTTACCACATGTGGGTATTGACCAAAGGAACACACCTTTAAATTCCGGATCACGATGCAGATACAGGAATTGTCCTTTTAATTCAAGCGAATCAGTAGGGCTATGCAGTGTCATTACGTCAGACGCATGCCTGTAGGAAACAGGAAGTACAATTCGCAAACTCACTGGGACTACACATCCCAGGATGTCTACTATCGTGAAAGTTGTGATTATTCAGTTATCAACTAGTTGTGGTGATGTTACTGCTGTCTGGAGATGTAGAGAAAGAAATGAGATTCTCTTCAGGATACAGGAATAACTGAGAAGGCACCGACAGTAGGGGGAGAGTTCTACTGCAGTCGAGCCGAAGCTGGTACTGGTCTTACACCGGACCAGTACCAGACAATGGGAGCAGCTGATCATCCATGTGAGGTAGTCCCTCCACATAAGAACTTTTTAAAAAAAAGGCAAGTTGCTTCCAGAGCGACTGTACCAGGACGCAGCAGTTTATAAAGAGAGTCAAACCACTAAAAACTTATAAAAGGGGATAAAAAAGATGTTTTACATGGTGGAATCTGACTGATAAAAACTTAGGAGCTTAATCCGAGACCAGTTTGTAGATGAATAACGTTGGGTCACGAGTCTGTCTCTGACCTTTTTTTTTTTCACATTGGACTCCACTGGAAAGAAATCCTGTGCATACTGCTGCTTAAATGTTCACTACGTCAGAACTTATTCAGTAAATGTGTTTCCATCTCTCTTTTTGCGCATTAACTCTATTGCAGGATGGGGGAAATTGGTCTTGGCGGAGGTTTGCACCACTGATCTGTATAAGTGGATTGGACATCACGTGACACATCATGCACCACACAGGTACCATTCTATGCATTGAGTTTTGACTTGGGAACATCCATGAATGGTGGTAAAAAGGGGATGCAGCAGACACTCATGCAAGGAATATCAAAAATAGATGCAATATTTTGCCATAAATTGTCAACACTAAAACAACAAGATCAAAGTTATCACATTTTACAGG
>NW_013953090.1:207606-216771 GCF_001266775.1 Austrofundulus limnaeus | reverse complement strand
ATTTATAAACTATGACATTTGTAAATGTATGAATCATATGGTGAGAAACTGACTTTGAAAAATACGTAAATCTGTTCTTTTTTTCTTATAAAAGGCTAAATAAAACAAAAATATTGGTGGTAATTTTTGACTGTGTAACTTTACAAACGGCACCCCATTGTAGTGGAGTAGTGCCCATTAAAGCCGTACACTAAATCAATAACTGACACACAGGAGGTTTGTGTGTGAAGTTGAAACATCTGTGATGTTGTTTYCCACTCCTTGCAGTGACTTTTGATTCCTCTCTTTGCATCGCTGATGATCCAACACTACAGGAGGGCCTAATGAGCTGATGTGCCTTCATAAACAACAAAGGAAGCCACATTTACACACGTGCGGATGCACAAAATGCACACCTCACTCACACTTTTTGTTTTAAAGACTGAACAGTGTGATAAATCACAAATGTTAGGTGGAAATAAATATTCGCATGTGCTAATTAGACTCATTAATGACAGAGATATTAGTGCAAATGTGGGAGAGGAGGGAGGTGTGTGTGTCTACTTAAATATACAACACTGATCAGCTGCATAATTGAAGCTTTACAATGCACAAGCACTCTCAGCATTGGTTGTGTCATTGTTTGTGGGAGAAAAATGATTAATAACCTTCTCAGAGACACAAACAGAATCACACACACTCTGTAGGCAAAGACTACACTGAACTCCTGATTCCAGAGAGGCTTTCAAGTAAATTGAGTTTGGGTTTAGCGTCCTGTTTATATTAAAGAGTCTGCTGCTGCTTGAGTTAGGCCCAGTGCTCTGCGTTATTACCTGCTTGATAATGAATGCCAACCTGACTAGCAGCAGTCAATGGAAGTCGTGTCACACAGCAGATAGTGAGGCGACATGCCACTGGCTTAAAAGAATAGATAAACTGCAATTACTCATTGCAAGAAAAGGACAACAAAAACCAAAAGCAGGGAGAAATTGTTAGATTTACAGCATAAAAGACGGGTAATTACTGTAAACACTGAGGCTGCACTGCATAGAGACAAGTCACCCAAGTGGTGGATTGGGGATCCTGTTCCTGCTGTACAGAGGTGTGCCTGAAAAAACTGAAAGATGAATGAGGTGCTGCAAACCACCAGCCAGGCAGGCGGRGCTCGACAGCCTCGGCAGGCAACCCGCCTGGGCAACCCATTCTCACTCCTGAATCGTCACATATTGGACGCTTTTTCCAAAGTTCTCTTTGCGTTCAATTTTGACGCGTCAGGTACTCCCCTTGCGTCATTTTTTGACAAGATGGGGCAGAATCTGTTGTCATAACTTCAGAAAGTGTAGAAAATGCACAAAAACTACCGTCCCAAAGCCTAAAATTACCTTCATTCACTTTAGACATCCTGTCCCTGACCCTGGTACCTAAAATTAACCATTAACCCTGACACCTAAAATTAACCATTTTTAGAAAATGTAAGAAATTCACGTCAACTACGTGTTCCAAAGCCTAAATGACATAAACTCAGAATAGTCAGGCAATGAGTGGAACTGGTTAACCAAAACACAGGAGGCAGATGAAAAAGGTAAGTGATTTTATTTACAAGTGCTGGGAGAAAATATACAAGTCCGGATCTGAAAAAAGGGGAAGAGTCCAGGTGAGTCTTCTTCAATGAGGATARGATCATGAATGATAAATATCTTWATGTAATGAAAATTCTTTCTTACAGGTTCTAAAAGAATGAGTTGGCTTTGAGGGGAGGTTTCCTTTGAGAGGTTCAAAAGTTTCTTCAGGCAGAGTGGCATACACAATCCTCCTTGGTTCCTTTAGATGGTTTCCTGGGCAGACCAGAAACTCCAGACGATTCAATGACAGAGGTCTCCTTAAAGAGCAAAAAACATTCAGGTTAGCAAAGATAACTTTAAAACTTTCAATAACTATAGTGGTTGAGCACTACCAAAATGGTGTTATGCATCAGCGAGGACTTGTCCGTCTGGAGTCACTTTTAAAGCCCAGGMTGTCATCAGGCAGATTGCACGCAGGTGGTGCAGTTAGGAGCAGGAACCAAGCAGAAAGTGAACAGCAAAAACYTCCAATCATCTCACTAAAATTACCTAATATTCACTGTAGACATCCTGTCCCTGACCCCAGTACCTAAATGTAACCATTAATCCTGAACCCTCATGTTAATCTCAGACCCCTGACCCAAAGATCCCTGGTGGCACAACCCGGAAAAGCCGCGGGCGGCAAGGACTGATGTGAGGGGGTCACCCGACGCATCAAAATGAGACGCAGAGGGAACTTTGGAAAAGCGTCAATAYGTTGACGAGTCGGGAGTGAGAATGTGTTAGCCTGGGAGAAGGGAAACTCTGACGTAAAACTGTCAGCACTCGTCAGCCGTCTACTCCTGATGGATGGCGAGTTGATAAGTACTTTTAAACTGATTGGACAAGGGATCGGCCCCAAGTGCCGGGCAAAGGGGGGGTTCTAAAACCTTTGAAGACCCAGCCAGTGGGACATTGAGCTGGATGTTGCAGGTGATCCTGTGACTGGCAAGGGATCGGCGAGGTCTTCTGCCTCTGCTGTTCCTGGGTCTACAGGGAGTACACAGTGCGAGTGTAGCCCCTTGACTGCACCCTATAAGGAAGTGTTTGTGGCCTCATGAGTTCTGGGCTCTCCAGATGATGAGGACACTAGCTGTGTTTCCATTATAAATGTGCGCAAAACTTTGTTGATATTCTGTTAATGTCGAAAAACACAATTTCACAACTGCAGTGTTTCCATTAAGTAAGAAATGTTATTAAAGTCACGTGAATACGTTTGTTCTCATGATAAGTCATTACAAACATGGCGGCGATGGATGTAAACACATAGCATGTTGCTACCACGACACTAGCGCTCATCATCAGAGGAGACGTCGGCGTCTTTTATCGAGGCTTTCCAGAGACAAGTCCCTACTTGGGAGCGGCTACGTATGCTGTGTTTTTGGGAAATTGTAGTCGGTGAGTTTACTATGTTATACTACTTCTGTGATATTACTACTACTTCTACTTCCTGTTATCTTCTTCATCATCGTCTTTTTCACCAGTAGAAACAGMCGGTTGTTGATCACGTGACTCCTGTGATGTGAAAAAAGTGTTTCCATTGCAGTTTTGTGAAAAACACCAATTTTGACAYGGCTGAAAAACCACCTCATCTAAAGCAAAAACATTTAGTCGAAAAACTTATTTTTTTTCCAAAATTGACGTGTTTCCGTTGAGCAAATTTATTTTAGAAATTCTAATTTGAGCATTTTCATGGTCACTGGAAACGCAGCTACTGACGTTGTTGTTGTCCTCTGATGGAGAAAATGGTCCTAGTGCCTGTGGTTTTAGGGATGATAGAATTTGTACAGAGGAACTTGCATCACTGTAAATATGTCAGTACATTACTGAGTACCTGCATTAGCAGGGTACATACAGGCATAACCTTCGTCCAGGAACCTTGGATAGTTAAATCTATGGTACGAGACCTGGTTTTCCCTGGGGGCACACTCAGGGCCAGTTCTGGGAATGCATATTTGAGGGTGCAGGCAGAAATGTGAAGGGGCACATCAAGTGTACACATCATTCTCCAGCATGTTTATTATGTGCTTTCTTGATTTATCTTTACAGTTACTCGTGTTTCCATCCAATTACATCCAATTTTAATTCGAATTTTGACCTAATATTAATAATTTCGCAAAAAGAAAAAAAATTAAGAAATGTGAATCAGACGGAGTTTCCATCAACTGGCTTGAAGCGAATCAATGACGTCATTCGCATGTGTGTGGTAAACAGGAAGTAACCRTCACTAAACTCTCAGGGTCCACACATCTCAGGATAACAGAGAGAAGTTATCAGGAACGTGTTGCTTCTATCAGGAAAGTTGTAATTATTCTGTCATCAACTAGTTGTGGTGATGTTACTGCTGTCTGGAGACGTAGAGAAAGAAATGTGATTTTCTTCACGTTACAGGATTACTGAGAAGACACAAACAGCAGGAGGAGCCGACCAGAAACTGGTACCGGTACCGGGGAACAGCTGATCAGCTACGTGACGTTAATGTTCACTACGTCAGAATTTATTCAGCAAAAGAGTTTCCATCTCTCCTTTTGAGCATTAAGTGTTTTAGAAAAACCCAAAAACCACCTCAAGCGAGCATAAAAACTTTTTATCAAACTGAGGATTTTTTTTTTAATTTTTCTGTTTCCATCTGACTTTTTTTTCACATTTTTAATGCGACACTTCTAAATGTGCATCAGAAAGCCTTGAAGGAAACACACTTAATGTCTCACAGCTATGAAAGAAAATAGAGAATTATAGGCGTGTTTGTTTACATTAATACATGTTTGTAACCAGATRGAAAATACACTAATACTGAATGGTTGAATGTGAAAACAGTTAAACAATACAACAGCTCTGGGCTGGACCACGTTTTATTTTCTCTCTGTGCATTCAGCAGCCAAAACCTGGAAGTCTTTTACTTATAACAACGATTAAAGATCTGACCGCGCCTACTAAGTTTGAAATCACTGAGGGGGGATCTTATCCTTTCCTGGGGTCAAATCCTCTCAACATAATCCCTTTTTCAACGAATGTTTCTTTTGCACTCAWTAACTACGTGTTGAATGTGTGTTCAGGCATGTATCTAATCTAATACCTCCTGCCCTATGTAACTATATATTATAACCACCCAGACCAGTCTGTACACAAAGTCATCAAACTAATCACAAAATAGTCACACAACTGTTTATAAAAATATATTCTATATTATATTCACCTAAGAAAATACTATAAAATGYGTGGTGCTTTTTAAAAGTCAGCAGTAAACAAACCCAATAAATTTCTTCAGCTGACAAAACTATTTAGTTAACAGCAAGCCAAACTGCATCTGTCACAAATGATTTTCTTTTTCATTATAATAAATAATGAAATTATTTATGTTAATTTCGTATAACAATAATGTAAAAACAGCTAGATTTTGATTGTTAATAATGTCAGAAATGACTGACTTTCAATTGTTTCAAGACTTTATAGTTAATTAATTATGACTTCAGCTAGTTGATGAATTTATAACTAACTTTTTTACAATGTAAATGCTGTTTGTGTAAGCTCTACTAGCTCTGCAGCTAATTGGAGTGATCAGTGTCTAATCTATAGCTATGATTAAAAAGTGTGATGACTGGTGTTTTCCTGTGGCTCCTCTGTTGCTGATTAACTCACCTGTTGGCTGTTCTTCTAATGAGCTCCTGGGCTTCATAAGGATCACTTGACGGTTGGGTCAGATTCATACAGGTGAACTTTTAACGGTTCTTATTGCATCAAACTGGACTGAGGAAAATGGTTTAGAAAAAGTGTTCATAGTTTCTGATTCCTGTAGTGCATTAACAAGCATTCAGAACATTGAGTCAAGACAAGATATTATTTATGACATTAAACAAACATTATATAGATTATTCCAAATTAGAAGGGAAACTGTGTTTTTATGGGTGCCGTCTCACATAGGGGTTGAGGGAAATGAGTTAGCAGACCAATATGCAAAGAAAGGGGCATCGAAACAAGTAGTTGACTTTCCATGTAATTATAGTAAAGCAGAATTAAAGAGTTTCATTAAAGAGAAGATCAAAGTAAAGTGGCAAGAATTTGGGACAGGCATAAAGAACGGTTTTATTATAATTTGAAAAGAAAGGTAGGTGGGATAATAGTTTGGAGTTGTAAAAATAGAAAGGAAGGAGACATTTTATTTCGTATGAGACTTGGACACACAAGATTAAACAGCACATTGCATTTTATTGGAAAACATGAAAGTGGAATCTGTGATTATTGTGCACAGTCAGAGACAGTGGAGCATGTGATCATGTATTGTAATAAATATAAATATCAGAGGAAAATATTAAAGAATACGATTTTACCACAAAAGCTCCCGTTTTAATCAGAGAAATAATGAATGAAGTTCTGTAGAAATTGTTTTCAAGGCTTTAGTTAGTTTCTTAAAAACCACAGGTTTGTTTGTTTGGATTTAGAGTTTTTTTTGTTTGTTTGTTTGTTTTACTTTGTTTTGGGAGCCTCCTGGCCCACACTCCATTCCAGGAGGCGGTAATGCACCTAAACGTTGTTTGCCAACCGCCATTAAACAACAACAGAAGAAGAAGAACGGGTCGGCGCTGAAACATCACACCTGTTTGGCAGTGTTGTAGTCTAAAGTAAAAAGTCTAAAGTTAATAGTTGTATATATACTTACCTGTAGTTACCTCATCTCTTTAAGGTTCCCATGTCAATATGTTTTTGTGCCCAAGGACAGCTCTCTGGATTTTTTGCCACTGTGGATCTGCAACAGAGGTTTTGTGGAAATTAAGTTTTTTGCCTTGCCACTCTGCCTGAAGAAAATTAACTCTCCTTTGGATTCTACCCTTCCTGGAGCTTCRCCACTTCCTGAATCTGTAAGAAACAAACAAATAAAAGACAATCATTGAACAATTCAAGTTAAACCATTATCACTCTGGACTCACCTGGATTCTTCTTATCTGCATTATAAAATACTTCCATGCATGGCTGTGTAATATGTATTCATTTTGAAGCTGAATTAGGCTAACTTGCTAATGGTGAGCAGGTGAATTTGTTAATAAACCGGCAGGCACAACAGTGATATATGACTTTTGCAAGGGAACGCTAAAAGTATTGCAAGGTAATGCAAAACTATTGTGTGGGAACGCAAAAAAATACCCTCCATGCCCCCTCGCTCGCTCTGTAGAAAATAAAATGAGTCATAGAAAGTGTAGTTCATAATTTGTTGAAATTTACTTTCAACAACTTTCAGTATTTACTAATATACCATAAACTAGAAGCACTGGGAGAGTGCAAATCTCCACCAAGACCAGTTTCCTCCATCCTGTAAGAGTTACTGTGTAACAGCAGAGCTGAAACACATTTACTGAATAAGTTCTGACGTAGTCAACATTTAAGCAGCAGTATGATGGGGTTTCTTCTCTGTGGAGTCCAATGTGATAAAAATAAAGTCAGACTGGTCACCTGACGTTATTCATGGTCAAACTGGTGTGGGATTAAGCTCCTAAGTTTTCATCAGTCACATTTCACCATGTAAAACATCTGTTTTATCTCCTTGTATGAGTTTGTAATGGTTTGACTCTTTATAAAGTGCTTCCTGGCTCCCCCCGTCTCCAAACTTTGAGGCCCGGCAGCTCTCTGTTTACAAGCCTAGTAGAGACAAACTGTTTTSATTGGTTGTTTCAGAAATGTGGTGTGTTTGAGGAAATGGGAAAAATAGGTTTCATGGTGCAGTCACGCACTTCCTGGTCACAAAACGTTCTGTAAATGTGCATATTATGGTAAAAATTATTCATCATTAAACGTGGTTTTAACATTACTTTTATAAAGTTTGAAGTCCGTGCTGTCCAATCCAGCTCACTGTTTTTTACAGAAGCCCTGTGAAAGCATCACAGCTTTGCCGATCTCAGAGTGTTAAAAGAAAAAAATTCCTGTATCCGCATCGTGATCCAGAACATCACCAAAATTTAAAGTTGTGTTCCTTGGCCCAGTACACATGTGGTAAAAATATCATGACAATCTGTCCTCAAGTTTTTGAGTAATGTTGTCCACAGACAGAATCTCAGACAGACAGACAGACATACATGACTGAAAACATTACCTCACCGTTGGCAGAGGTACTAATTTGTGAAACTGAATGAATGGTTGGTTGTCAGCTGCTTCCAACCTCCACTGCAGCAGTGAGCAGTCAGCAGGCAAACAGCAGATGTGTAGGAGCTGAGTGTTTTAGAGAGCCACTCTATTATCTGAATAGGCATGAAGATGGCACTTAAAGAAATCAGCTGATCATCAGCTCATTTAGGTGGCACAAATGACCCCTTGTTCCTGCACAAGACCTCCACTACTGGCTCCATCTTAGCTGCCTAATTAAACTGCAGGGCACAATAAAGTGTAGCTTTATTTCTCTCTGTGCTCACAATTTTTCAAGTGATTGCTGTATTAAAGCATTGTTGTAGCAATTTCTCTATCCATAAAAGCACATACTCAACAAGAATAGTTAAATGTTAATTGAGAAAAAAAATGAAGAAATTAGATCATTAAATTTTGTTGGACTCCAGCAACTATTTGAGCATGGTAAACCAATGCCATGAGTATTAACTCTTCATACTTTGATTAGCCTTTGACTGAACAACTGTGTCAGTTTTATTTTTAAATGTCACGTCTCTGACATGCTGTGGAAGAGCAAACATTTATCTGAGTCAGAACCAATCACTTCTCTCAAGTCAAGATTTATTTTCACTAGACCTCATAGCTTTTACACAGTGGCTGTTTGAACTACACATTTCTGATGGTTACTTTCTCATTTTACTATGAAGATGTTGACTCTACCTTAATAGGTCAGAAGGGGAAAGTATTGTACATGGAATCCAAAACTGCACCATGCAGCATAACTCAGTTGTTCTATGAAATACTGAGTTAAATTTGGTAGGTGTGGTGGAAATATTTTATAATCCTGCATAACTGCATATTACCTTGACATGTTCTGTTCTGTATCTCATTGATGACTGCCACATTTATATAATCTGTCTTATGATTATAATACGCTGCACTCATGTCTGTAACTTTGCTCTTATTCTGAAGTGCTCAGTAACGGTTGTCGGTTTGTCATTGGTTCTCTGTAACATTTGTCATACTGTGATTGGCTACCTACGAACTCCACCAGACTTTTATAACTGTCTGTTCCCTGTTTCTGCCTCAGTGGCAACTTGACAGATGCTTTCATTCACGTCTRACGGTTCTCACTCACATATGCTACTCATTAAATCATTTGACGACCAAACCACACAAGTTCGCTTTGTTTTATTCACGTATTTCTGCCTGGTGGAATATTTTTCCATTACAATTGGCGTCACGACCGGCGACTTTCGGCGGCGCTTTGCCCGTCCGGGCCAACAAGAGGCGAGGGATGACACTACTGGAGTTTGTCGCTTTCACAGAGTTTTTTCTGTCCGCTGTTTGACACCGGGATTGGTGGTTCTCCGTTTCGGCGTCGGACAGGTGAAGTGGATGCTGAAAGGATACCGAACCCATTCAATCAAAATAACACATTTGAGATCAAAACATTAAAACAGCAATTGAATAATAATATTTAAAATATAAAGTA
>NW_013953090.1:200416-205391 GCF_001266775.1 Austrofundulus limnaeus | reverse complement strand
TGTGTGTGTGTGTGTGTGTGTGTGTGTGTGTGTGTGTGTGATTTAGGGGGGCTTTAAAATATTTTAGGGGGGCTCCAGCCTAGTGATGCCACTGGACACAAATATCTTTGAACTGTAAAAAAAAAAAATACCTGTTGTGTATGTCCCTACAAATTACCTAAGAAATCAGGCTTCAACTCGGAAATGATTTGTCTATTTTTACACCAGTTAAATATCTTCTAAAACCAAAATGCAATCACAGGTAATCTCTGACAGGTTGGGGAGTCAGCAGTGGCTTTACTGATATTTTACAGTCACTGCATCACACTCAGCACACAAGCTGCACGTGTTGTAGTTTAGCTGAAATAATATTTTCTACAGTATGTATTACTGTAGCTGTATTAAAAGTAGCCTGTAGCTGGATATTTGATATTCTGCAGTGTTCTATCACCAGCTGAAAACAGGGAAATCCACAAGCTTTACTCAGAGTGAGCAGTCAAAGTTTTCCATGTGTAGCTCTTGTGAGAACCATACCCTGTGGGTATTTCATCAAACTGGCCTCTCCGCATGTGTCTCTGAGTTGCAGTGTCTCAATGGTCTGCTGGTTCTCCATGAGTGAAGCTTCAGCAAGCTTTAATAATTCACCAGTCTTTTCAGCTTGCAGACACACTTAGTTTTCTACAACAGAGGATTCAAAGAGCACAAAGGCAACTCTAATTTGAAACTGAAACTGAAAGTCCACTCTCCCTCCAACTTTCTAACACACAAACAGAAACGCACAGAAGTTAGCGTATCAGTTCTCTGTTCTTTAAAATATAGATTGTTCAGTAGCAAAGAGAAACATTTTTTACAGTATGTCAAATCTGCACTATGATATCAAGAACACCAGTAAAAACTGTCTGATCTAAAATAATCTTTAAATGGCAACTCAGAGGTTATATCCTCCAAYCCTTGGACCCATAGACAAAATAAGTTGAATTATTTGGAGGATTTAATTGACCAGACTCAGAAGATGATAGGGAAGCATTAATTTAATCCATCCTTCCATTTTTCTTCCTCTTATCCGGGGTCAGGTCTCAGGGGCAGCAGCCTCAGCAGAGACCCAGACTTCCCTCTCCCCAGCCACTTGGACCAGCTCCTCTGGGGGAATCCCAAAGTGTTCCCAGACCAGCTGAGAAACATAGTCCCTCCAGTGTGTCCTGGGTCTTCCTCTGGGTCTCCTCCCAATGTGTCCAGAAAACCTCACCAGGGAGGAGTCCAGGAGGCATCCTAACCAGATGAACCACCTCAACTTGCTCCTCTGGACGTGGAGGAGCAGCGGCTCTACTCTGAGTCCCTCCTGGATGACTGAGCTTCTCAGCCTATCTCTAAGGGAGAGCCCAGACACCCTGCAGAGGAAACTCATTTCAGCTGCTTGTATCTGTGATCTCCTTCTTTCAGTCACTACCCAAAGCTCCTGACCATAGATGAGGGTAGGAACATAGACCGTCTGGTAAACTGAGAGCTTCACCTTCTGGCTCAGCTCTCTTCACCTCGACAGACCGGTACATTGCCCACATCACTGCAGACACAGCACCAATCCACCTGTCAATCTCCCGCACCATTCTTCCCTCATTCATGAAAAAGACCCTGAGATACTTAAACTCCTCCACTTGGGAGAGGACTTCCCCCACGACCCAAAGGCACCCTACCCTTTTCCGGCTCAAGACCATGGACTCAGATTTGGAGGCTCTGATCCTCATCCCGGCCGCTTCACACTCGGTGATCAGGATCTGATGAGGCCAATTGGACCACATCATTTGCATAAAGCAAAGATGTTTTCCTGAGGTCACCAAAAAGGATCCCCTCAACACCTTGGCTGCTCCTAGAAATTCTGTCCATAAATGTTATGAACAGAATCTATGACAAAGGACAACCTTGGCGGAGTCCAACTCTCACTGGAAGTGAATTCGACTTACTACCGGCAATGCAGACCAAGCTCTGGCACCGGTCCCACAAGGACCTAACAGCCCATATCAAAGGACTTGGTACCCCATACTCCAGGAGTACCCCCCACAAGAGTCCCAGAGGGACACTGTCGAACAACTTCTGCAAGTCCACAAAACACATGTAGACTGGTTGGGCRAACTCCCATGCACCTTCCAGAAACCTGCTGAGAGTGTAGAGCTGGTCCACTGTTCCACAACCAGGACCAAACCACACTGCTCTTCCTGAATCCAAGATTCAACTATCTGATGGACCCTCCGCTCAAGGACCCCTGAGTAGACTTTTCCAGGGAGGCTTAAAAGTGTGATCCCCTATAGTTGGAACACAGTCTGCAGTCCCCTGTTTTAAATAGGGGGACCACCACCCTGGTCTGACAATCCAGGGGAACTGCCCCCGATATCCATGCAATGTTGTAGAGTCACGTGAGCCAACACAACTGCACAACATCCAGAGCCTTAAGAAACTCTAGGCAAATCTCATCCARCCCTGGCACCTTGCCATCAAGGAACTTTTTAACCACCTTGGTGACCTCGGCACCAAAGATTGGAGAGTCCGACCCAAGGTCCCCAGGTTCTTCTTCCTCATGCGAAAACATGTCAATGGGATTGAGGAGGTCTTCAAAGTATTCTGCCCACCGACCCTTAACGTCCCGAGTTGAGGTCAGCAGCGCACCATCCCCACAATAAACAGTGGTGGTGGAGAACCGCTTTCCCCCCCTGAGATGCAGGATGGTGGACCAAAATCGCCTCAAAGCCATTTGGAAGTCTTTTTCCATGGCCTCTCCAAACTCCTCCCACACCCGAGTTTTTGCCTCAGTGACCACCTGATCCGCAATCTGCTTGGACTGCTGATACCTATCGGCTGCTTCCAGAGTCCCACAGGCCAAAAAGACCCGATTGGACTCCTCCTTCAACATGACAGCATCCCTCACTGCCAGTGTCCACCAGCGGGTTCGAGGGTTGCCGCCATGATAGGCACGACAACCTTACGGCCACAGCTCAGGTAAGCCACCTCGACAATGGAGGTATGGAACATGGCCCACTCGGAGTCAATGTCCCCCACCTTCCCCGGAACGTGTTCAAAGTTCCTCCGGAGGTGTGAGTTGAAGCTCCGTCTGACGGGAGACTCTGACAGACATTCCCAGAAGACTTTCACTATACATTTGGTTCTGCCAGGTCTGACCAGCATCCTCCCCCGCCAACGGAGCCAACTCACCACCAGGCAGTGGTCAGTTGACAGCTCCGCCCCTCTCTTCACCCAAGTGTCCAAAACATGCGGCCGCAGATCAGATGAAGTGACAACAAAGTCGATCATCGAACTGTGGCCTAGGGTGTCCTGGTGCCAAGAGCACATATGGACACCCTTATGTTTGAACATGGTGTTCGTGATGGACAATCCATGATGAGCATAGAATTCCAATAACAAAACACCGCTCAGGTTCAGGTCGGGGGGGCCGTTCCTCCCAGCCATTCCTCTACAGTTCTCACTGTCATTGCCCACATGAGCGTTGAAGTCCCCCAGCAGAACCAGGGAGTCCCCATTAGGAGCGCTCTCCAGCACCCCCTCCAAGGACTCTAGAAAGGGTGGGTAATCTGAACTATTGTTAGGCGCATATGCACAACCAACAGTCAGGACCCGTCCCCCCAYTCATAGGTGGAGGGAGTTCTACCCTCTCATTCATCAGGGTGAACCCCAACGTACAGGCACCAAGATGGGGGGCAATAAGTATGCCCACTCCTGCTCGGCACCTCTCAGCATGGGCAACTCCAGAGTGGAAGAGTGTCCAACCCCTCTGGAGGAGACTGGTTCCAGAGGCAGAGCAGTGTGTCGAGGTGAGTCCAACTATATCTGGTCTGAACCTCTCAACCTCACACAACAGCTCAGGCTCCTTCCCCACCAGAGAGGTGACATTCCACGTCCCTAGAGCCAGCTTCTGTAGCCAAGGATCGGACCGCCACAGTCTTTGCCTTCCACCAATGCCCATCACACATTGCACCCAACCCCTACGGCCCCTCCCACAGGTGGTGAGCCCATGGGAAGGAGGASCCAYGTSWCCTYTTYGGGCTGTGCCTGGCCGGGCTCCATGGGTGAAAGCCCGGCCACCGGGCGCTCACCAACGTGTCCCATCTCCAGGCCTGGCTCCAGAGTGGGGCCCCGGTGACCTGACGAAACATTTGTTGCACTCATCATAGTGGTCTTTGGGCTGCACTTTGTCTGATCCCTCACCTAGGAACTGTTTGACTTAGGTGACCCTACCAGGGACATGAAGCCCATAATATTGAAGAATCTGGTGAAAGAGTCTGATGAAAAAATATTGTGAAAAAAAATCTGGTGAAAGAATCTAACAACACAGTTCCTAGGATCATTGGGACACTCAAACCTCTTCACCATGATAAGGTGGCAAATTAATTTGTAAAAAAATGAATCTATATATAAAAATGCATAGATAATCAGGGATAATCATTGTAACGTTATTGAAAGTGGACAGTAAGAATATAATAAATAAAGATCAAGCACTTCTTTAACAATACAGTTCAGTTTATTTAAAGAGCACAGGGTCACAACAAATGTCGTCTCACTGTACAAAAGCAGATTGTGTTGAATCTTCACTTAATTACAGTCTCCCATCCTGAACAGCACATTGGKGACAGTGAAGAGGAAAAACTCTCTTTTAACAGGAAGAATGTAGAGGAGACTAAAGACAACAGCAGAGTGAGAACGTGCTCAGTTTGTGCTCCAGCAGTCTAAGTCTATAGCAGCAGAACTAAGGAATAATTCAGGAAACCTAAGTCTAACTATAGGATTTATGAAAAAGGAAAGTCTTCAGTCTAATCTTAAAAGTAGACAGAGTGTCAGCCTCACGGACAGAAACTGGAAGTTGGTTCCACAAGAGAGGAGCTTGATAACTGAAAGCTCTGCCTCCCATTCTACTTCTAAGATTCATTATTAACATTAACAAACTGAAATCTATCAGTTAAATAAGACTCAAACCATTTTAGAGCTGTTCCTG
>NW_013953090.1:199098-200406 GCF_001266775.1 Austrofundulus limnaeus | reverse complement strand
ATAAGACATTTAATATATGATGGAGCTTGGTTGTTAAGAGCTTTTTTATGTTAGGAGGAATATTTTAAATTCTAGTCTGAATTTGACAGGGAGCCAGTGGAGAGAAGCTAAAACTGGAGAAATATGATCTCTCCTTCCAACTCTCATTAAAACTCTAGCAGCAGCATTTTGGATTAACTGAAGACTTCTTAAAGAGGTTTTTGGATGTCCAGATAATAAAGAATTACAGTAATCCAGTCTAGATGTGATAAATGCATGAATCATTTCTGCATCATTTTTGGACAAAATGTTTCTAATTTTAGTGATTTACGCAGGTGGAAGAAGGTGGTCCTGGTAACATTTTTAATGTGGGGGTTAAAAGACATGTCCTGATCAAAAATAACACCAAGGTTCTTTACATTAGAACTGGAGGCCAGATTAATGCATCCAGAGGAGCTGAAAGGCTACAAAGTTGATCTCTAAGATGTTCAGGTCCAAGAACCATAACCTCTGTCTTATCTGAGTTTAGAAGCAGGAAGTTAAGAGTCATCCATGTTTTTATGTCTTTAAGACAAGCTGTACTTGTAGGGTTTGAGACATCAAGATTTATTTCTTAAATTAGACTTATACCATCAAGTCTACCTTAATTTTTGCCTTTTAAACCATTTTATAAACCTTATTGCTTTTGTCTTTTGTATTACTTTTACTGTTTTTATTCATGATCCAATGAAGTTGATTTTTCTATTTTTGTACCAAATTACCATAAAGACAAAGCTGACTTCTTCATTTTGAGTGTTCATGCATTATGGGAAGAGCTCACTGAATCTTACAATCTCACACTTTGGTGTATAAAAAGGTGAATGCATATCAGTAAAACTGATGTATTTCTCCCAACAGGTAAAGTGTGGCAGAACGCAGAAACTTTATCACCTTTCTGTTTCTACCCCTCAGTTTTGCTACAACGTGAATGTTTTTCAATGACTGTAACTTTTTTTTCATGGTCTTTTTTCACAAACATCTGCAGCAAGATACCAAAAAACAAAATGCAAAATGGAGTAAAGTCTGTGTAAATTATAAACAATCTGGACAACTTGATATACATGACAGGGACACAGACTCATTCATGCTCTCACTCACACACTGAAAAAACAAACTTTTGGGTTTGGTAATATTTGTTTAATTATTCTTTTTAAATTTTACAAAAAAAATCAAAATTTTTATTGGAGGCTATTGGAATTTACTAAATAAACAATACGCATTATATTATACATCAATATTACTGTACAAAAACTTAATGCAAATATAATTTTACCAGTAATATTGAAGTGT
>NW_013953090.1:193800-195211 GCF_001266775.1 Austrofundulus limnaeus | reverse complement strand
GAATAACACAAAGAGGCACTAAATATAAATGTCAAAATAGATCCTGACAGCTTTAAGAGATATAAAAGTCACCATTTGCTGGTCAATATTTTTATTAATTTTATTATTATTTTACTTTGACTGCCTTTAACTCAGGTTGTATTCACACCAGGAAAGTCCTTTGGTCCACTTGTTTGGTCCGGACCAAATAGTGGCATATTTGTTTTTTATTGTTTTTCCTTTGGTGTGGTTTGCATTCACCTTGTGCTTTTTGCAAGTGGAAAYTATAAACAAAGCCACACAGGTGACGTTATCAACTGACTATAAAGAATATGAAGAGCAGCTCATTCATTGGTGGTTTTGTGATGATATAATTTTAGGACATCGTTATCAAACGTGTGCCACAATCTAAAGGAGACAAGATGTTCCACATCCCCTGACCCACAGCAGCTCATTGTTGTTAGCGCAGTGTTAGCATTAACAACACTGGCTAATGTTGCTTATCTACGGTGGCTCGTCACGTCCAAAAAGGTGCATGTTTCCTGTTGTTGGTTCAGTTTGAGGCCGGTCTGTATTCAAACCAGAAGAGAGCTGAACCAGAGTTTGTTTGGAAGAGGACTGAGACCACCTCAAAAATGTTTCTCGGTCCGGTTGTTTGATCCACTCCAGGGTKCGTATAAGTGTATTCACACCTGCATAAAAGGTTCGGACCAACGGGGGAACGAACTCTGGTCCGTTTAAAGTGAACCTTGTGTGTCAGGTGTGAATACACCCTGAATTTCTGCCCAGTCTTTGCACCTGACCACTGCAGCATATTGTGCAGAGTGTGCCAGAACAAAGGAGAGAACAAGTGGAAAACAAAAGAAGTTTAAAGCCTAAAACAACTTGAAAAAGATGAAGAGTGTTTAGGATAAATTTATTGGGGTTTAGGTTATGAACTGATTTTTAATTACATACACATGGTATAGTCTTATGATAGAAGAACTGTAAAGATTGTTAAATGTGACTGTTTTTGCTTAACTTAATGATTTTAAATAGATAGATACATGCCTGAAAACRAATTCAACACATAACTGAACTTTTAAATCTTCATTAGGCTAAATTATGATTGTCTGGAGACATGGCTCTGAGCAGCTMGGGACTCCTTACTGATGATGTAATCAAATAGGCAGAGCCATGTCTCAGAGCCTGTGTTAAATTCAATTCCTGGTTTTTCGGTCTGAATGCTTGGTCATTAAACYGGTCTTCAGCAGAGCGCTCTGGGTTTTGTATGATCTCTCTTTATTAATCTTTTCCATGCATTGGTGCATTGGGCCTCATGCAAGAACATGTTCRTATTCTTCTCCTAAATTTCTCTTACTTTTGTTCGTACAAAGGGTTCGTACGAACATGTCACGTCAGATTCAACAAACTCTTCTATCTTCAGGAAAAG
>NW_013953090.1:191001-192831 GCF_001266775.1 Austrofundulus limnaeus | reverse complement strand
CTCGTACGCACAACTTAAGAACAAATCTGTGCGTACGAACTGTTCTTGCATGAGGCCCAATGTCCGTATAGTTCAAGCACACAAACTGGTAAACGAGCACGCATAACAGTTTGACAGCCAAGTTTTTAAGAAACTGGAAAAAAATCTAATAAAGACCTGAACAGAACCTGACAGATGTTTTACCTGCAAGTTTTTAGTTAAAGAAATTGTAACAAATGTGTTTTGGGAGGCTGTTAACAAATTGCCTAAACATCCATTCATCCATCAGTATTTTTGCTTTTGATTCTCTCGGGACTGTGCAGCTGCAACTCCACTCTGCTTCTTCAGGTGAATGGATGAAGAGAGTGACAGATGGGCATGGGCGTATTTTAACCCTCTAAGCTCAACAACTGCTCCAGAGTGGGCAAAGACGTGACGCATTTAAAGGGCTACTGCAAAAAAAAATGGCAGCATACAGAGTGTTCATTTGAACTGGGTTGGACAGCACGGACTTCTAACTTTATAAAAGTAATGTTTTTATATTGTTTTTTATTCACTTCCAAATAAAACCAGATTTAATGATGAATAATTTTTGCCATAATGTTGTGCTCATTTCTATGCAATTGGTGCGCATTCAGTGAATGTTTTGTGACCAGGAAGTGCTTGAACGCACCATGAAACCTATTTTTCCCATTTCCACAAAACAACCGTTGAAAACAGTTTGTCGGTAGGCTTGTGGAGAGAAAGGTTCTGGGCGGGCCACAGAGTTTTGGAGACGGGACAAGAACGGGTTATTTTGACATTTTGAATTTAGCTAGTAGTGGATGAGTTTTTAGACCAGACGTGTGTTGGAGTGTGTGAGTGTGTGTGCAGTGTTTGTAATAGTGTCGTTAGTCTGTGTGTCAAAATGAGTCGTCATTACGTGACTGTGAGGAAGCTCTGAAGTACTGCGCTTGAAAAAGAGGAGGAAGAGGAGGATAATGGTGCRCCGGTGGACGATTCAGACTCGGAGGCTAGTTCTTTATTTGTTTGTTTCTTTATTTGTTTATTTGTCATGGAAWATGTAAAATATTATAATCAGAACAGAGGCAAACTGCACTACATAATACAAGCTGATTTCATCTCCAGATAGATGATTCCTCCGTTTTGTTCAGGAAGACGAAGAGAAGGAGGAGGAGGAGGAGTTGCCCACCCACTCTGTCAGGCCTACAACACAGAAACCACAACAAAGTCGGACCAGTACCAGATCCAGAACCAGATCCTCACTGGCTGCAGCAGCAGGGACAGCAGCTGAAACAGGTGATGGACAGTGGAACACCAAAAACAAAGCAGACACAGACCCTGTTGTTCAGCCGTTTTCTGCCTAGGAGACCATCAGGACTGCAGGTAGATCTGCTGTCCCCCAACAGTGCAAAAGACCTTTTTTGTTGTTTTTTGCTTCTGATCCAGTCAAAAACCATATGTGATAACACCAACAAACATGCTGCAAAAAAACAAGCTTGTGGAAAAAAATATAAAAGGGCTCAAATAGACACAGAGCAGTTATTAAATCTTTGTCTCCTGATCCATATGTCTATGGTCCAACCACCAATGTTCAGGACTAATGGTTGTAAAAACAAAAACATGAGACAAAAGGTTGGAGTGAGTTTATGAATGAGTCATTGGCACACATTTTTGAAATAGTTGTAAAATAAAAAAAATACAACATGAGACATTGTAAGGTTGGGGAGAATTTGTGGAGGAGTCATTGTGACTCATTTAGTAAATTGTTGTAAAAAAACGCCTGGGAATTTGCACACAATTTAATGTAAAAACATAGATATAATTTTGTTTTTTGCTAAATTTGTACAC
>NW_013953090.1:183213-184257 GCF_001266775.1 Austrofundulus limnaeus | reverse complement strand
AGGGAAATAAACGCAATGTTAAACTACGCAGCAGAAAGGCACGTGCAACTACGCTGGGATGAGGCAGGAATAGGGTTGGGCAATATTGGCAAAAAAAATTTAATCACGATTAATTGTGGTATTTAGGCGATAACGATTAATTTGACGGTTAATCCCCTGGAGTCCCTGGACCACTGCATGCCCTAGTCAAATGACAAATTTAGTGGGAAAGATTTGCTCTTTGTAAAAATTAGTTCCAAATTGTGTCAAAATTACAGACTTCAGGCTTTACATCAGTTTTTAAATTGTGTTGATGGATAAATAAATTACAGAACTTTTTCTTTTTAATGTTGGTCACATTTGAAGCGGAGAGGAGCACAAAGCAGACTGATGGTGACGTTAATTGCATTAATCGTCAAGTGCCAAAAAGTAATCGATTAATGTTTTTCTGACGATTAATTGCACACGATACGATTATGCCCAACCCTAGGCAGGAAAGCGGAAACAGCTGAACGTCACGTGAGGTAAATATGCGCTACGTCAGAATTTATTCAGCAAACGTGTTTCCATCTCCTGTTTTGCGCATTAACTACTTTGTGAATCATCCAAAAGCCACCTCAAGTGAGTGTAAAAACTTTTTAGCAAATTGAGGATTTTTTTTWAAAATTTTGCTGTTTCCATCTGACTTTTTTTTCGCATTTTCAATGCGACACTTTTAAATGCGCATCAAAAAGCCTTGATGGAAAYACGGTTAATGAAACTGTGGCATTACTCATTAACATTACTCAACTTTTCAATACCCGTACCACAAAAATAAACATCTCGACAACACCACTTTGGGAATTCAACCCATGATTACACCTTTTTAAAAAGGCACAAGAGTTCATCTTTACAGAATATTCATGACATCTGAGGCAGGGCTCCAGATATCTAAAAACAAATTTAGTAAATCCTATATTAAAATACTTACTTTAAAAATAAATCCTCCTGTCTAAATAAAAGAAAAATAAAAGAAATAAACAAAAAGGTTCAGGAGCCAAGGTTACCTGTTGGGGCCTGTGGGAC
>NW_013953090.1:179520-181237 GCF_001266775.1 Austrofundulus limnaeus | reverse complement strand
CCTTATAAACATGGTGTCAGAACCATTTTAAAAGTGGGGGGACACAATGTTGGGGGGTCTGGGGGTCTCCCCCAGAAAATTTTGAACAAAAAGATGCTGTTTCCTGCATTTTACCAAGTTTTTAAACAAACTCTTACCAACATAAATAAACACTTGATTTAATAATTATTTCAGTGACAGATTCTTCATTAAACTAGTTCCATAATTTTGTTTTTAAACTCACTGCTACAGGTGAGATACGGTTAACTAAAATGACACAATTTATCATATCTAATGACTTTAGGGGTGCTTTTTACTTTTAAATTGTTTATTGGTTTATTTTTGATTGTAACACATCATTGTACCAAATAATGATGACCCTCAACTGAATGTTTAAAACTAATAATAATAATTTTACCCAATGATCAGGTGCAATACCGATAACCACCAACAGTGAATTTAAAGGGGCATTTCATTTTTTCTGATTTAGTGATCGGTCTACTCATAACTAAAACGGACAGAGCATCATGCAGCCTTCATAACAGAAAATGACACTGTGTTATTGTGAAAATAACAAATAAAAAACATTTGTCACCATAAGTCCAAAAGTTGACACCATAAGTCAGATTACGTTGTATTACGTTTTATATGTTCTGTATATAAAAAAAAATCACTTCCTTATCATTACTCTTCTTCAGTGATAGAGCTTGGTGATGTTTCAAATTGTTAAACACTGCCACCAACTGTTCAGGAGGATTACTACACCCCTAAAGGTTGTTTCACTGTGGAAGGGGGGTGTGCAGCAGGGTGACCAAAGATTTGTCTGTGGTGGCCATGGCCACCCCTGGCCACCCCCTGGCTCCACCCCTGCCGCCTCCCAACCTGTCTTCACATTTCTGTGGTTTTTAATCTCTATTTTTCTCTCTTTTGGACCTTCTGTGTGAGTTTCTCACTCATTTTCACAAATATTCGATAGGAGTGCCTYAAGTAAAACTTGAGCCAACTCTGCAGCAGGCGTTAATAATTGAGGAGGGCACGAGGAGAGAGAATAGCTCCTGCAGTATTCATGTCATATTGACTTGACTGTCAGCCACTCGGCCATGCCACTGGTACTTATGAAATCTCACAGTTGACTGAGGATGCAACGCTGTATCCTCCCCCAGTCTCCCGCTCCATCCCCTGATCTTCTGCCCATTTGCCCCCTCCTCTTTCTCCATCGGTCTGCCTTCTCTTTGCCTCTGCTGCTTCTCTTCCCCTTTTTATCAGCTGCCATCTTTCAGAGAAGAACATCATGCCCATGGGCCAAATTCAATTATAGACCAAATTAAAGAGATGCTTCTCRGTTCCCTTAACAGACAAAAGAACACACACAGAGCAGATATACCACAGAATCACACAGGCTACACAAAAAGACCTCTACAAGCGGCCCACCCAACAGACACACTGCACACACAAGGACAGGAACAAAATTTATTTTCCTCTAACATCTGCTGTGCCCTAAAATATCAACACAAACAAGAGACAAATAATTACAAAAAGTGTACTTTCAGATTGTGTCATTAAGTTTGGCACCCTTCTTAAGTGTTTTATTGGGCGACTTTTGTAAAGATACACTGCCAGAAATTATCAGCAATATTTAGCTTTATTTAGCCTTTCATAAGAAAAAAATAGGGGAGAATTTTTCAAAGTAATATTTTACCTTTATATTCATACATTTATAAATGTCATAGTTCCAAAC
>NW_013953090.1:176108-177511 GCF_001266775.1 Austrofundulus limnaeus | reverse complement strand
GAACAGAATCGGTGACAAAGGGCAGCCTTGGCGGAGTCCAACTCTCACCGGAAACAAGCCCGACTTACTGCCGGCAATGTGTTTCTTGCCGGCAGTAATAAACAAATGTGTGTGCTTTATTTTCAGGGGAAATGTTGCTGGACCATCAAAGTCCTGATTTCGTACTGTAGTGTCTAAAAGTGGGGGCCTCTTTTCAGGAATGCACAGATGTACTATGTCTCTCTTAGACCCCAGCTTCAGAACTCGGCACGTTACCATATTAGGAAAGGAATGCTTAAGTTATACCGTGACAAAATTTATGGTGCATCTGTTGGACTGCACTGTGAAACCTATAAAAAGGCTTGTACGCCCCTACTCTTCGCCTTCGTCTTCATCTTTTTACCTGGTGATTCATTTGACTTAGAAGGCCAYRATTTGGTTTTTGGCTGTAAATCTCTTGGACTGCAAAATAAAGATYCTTGCTGTTCAACCAGCCTGTTTCAGAGTTTCTCTCTTCAGGAGCAGCAGCAGTTTGCAGAAACCGAGAAGACCCGGTTTTTACACCTCAGTATGTTCTGCTGAGGTTCTAAACAACATCAGGGATCACAAGTGAAGTTGGAAAGGTGTGGATAATTTGCTTCGGCCTGTCTTTGCTTTTTGTTTCTTTTTGTTTTGTTTTCCTGTGTTGTGTTGCCATGATCTTTAGTATGCTTTAGTGCAGGCTTTAGGGTTAGGCATCCCGTGCATACTGCCTGCTTRAATGTTCCCTACGTCACAACRTATTCTGCAAATGTGTTTCCATCTCTGCTTTTAGTGCATTAACTCTTACAGGATGGACTCTATTTTCCAACACAAGGTGATCTGATCTGAATGTTTGCCATGACAGCRGTGAGATATGTTGTCTATCAAGGAGTTTCTTTTTTGTGTTTGGAAAACACCATGAGACCACATTTCTCCTCTGTCTTTGCAGTAACTTTTTCTCACTTTCTAACCAGGTCAGCTAAATAAAGTCTGCAGCTTTAGCCTAATTTCTGACAACGTGAAGCCTTAACAGAAGCTAGTGCTGAAACACCATCACGTGTGCATGCAGGTGCATGTGCAGTTTACAGGTGACAGTTTGTTGTACTGTAATCAGCACAGTCACTGGGCAACACTCGATGCAGTTTAGTTTKCTGCAGTCCTGTCGAGCTGCAGCCTGTACCTTAGAGAAAAGATAGTGCTGTACCAGCTGCTTATTGATCAGTTAAAAGATAAAGCTCACCAGAGCTCAGAAACTAACCCTGAGGGAGGCGTTAAAGTACAGAAACCTGGGTATGAGGCTCCAAGGTGTTTGTGGGGAGAAACGACTTGAAAAATCTTAGGACAGGTTGTCAAAGGTATGAGTAAATACAAGGTGTTGTTTGTAAAGTTACACCGTCAATAAT
>NW_013953090.1:173955-175673 GCF_001266775.1 Austrofundulus limnaeus | reverse complement strand
GTTAAATATTTAGTTTATAAACTATGACATTTATAAATGTATGAATCATATGGTGAAAAACTGACTTTGAAAAATAAATGTGTTCTTTTATTTCTTATAAAAGGCTAAATAAAACAAAAATATTGGTGGTATTTTTTCACTATGTAACTTTACAAAGGGCCCCCCATAATAAAGCCTATATACATGGTTTCCTACAGTGTTTTAGTCATTCACCTCCCTCATGTCTTTAAACACAATCCATCATTAGAGCTTTGTCCTTCAAACCAGAGCAGGCAGCCGGGATAATAGAATCCATGGCAACAAGACAAACAGACAGCGCTGCTCATAGTGGGTGAGGATGGATGGAGCTGCGCCTGGATGAGGTTTTCTGAGAGGACGACTCAAGGGGAAGTGAACTGAGGAGATATGAGAAGAGAAGAGAATATAATTCTCAACACCAGTTTTCTACATCCTCCCCCTGTTCTGCATGTCTGAGCAGCACGCAGACGACACGGCACACAGTAGAACTGCATTTTCTTGGCAGATCTGCAGGACTTCGAGGCGTAACGTGAAATGTGAAGCAGTGCTTTGGTTTAATAAGGGCTCAGTGGGGTTTTCTTCCAAACGTCCAAGTCTTAGCTATCAAAGTTACTCATTAAACATATTCAGGCTACAGCACTGAGCTGGAACCATACCAGCTTATTCCCAGTCAAGATGTTGGCACCATATTTATTTTATCAACCTTAACTAACAGCATGTTGAGCTTTTCCACAATGTTAAGCAGGTTTTCTTCAGCAGTTAGCGGGAATTATAATGTCACGTTTAAAATTAACTTCACAAGAACAAATGTACAGATATTAATCTGAAATTATTCTCATTTATTCCAGACCTAATCCCTCGTTATATCTCTCATAAGTAACTGTAAACAGGCAGCTGCACAGACAGGTTCTGAACATCCTTTACTGTAACTTTATTACAATAATGAAAAAATAACTGTCAGAATAGGAAAGAAAAGCTAATATGTTACATTTATAAACCTATTTTTACAATGTTTTACTTCTTAAAAAATC
This sequence comes from Austrofundulus limnaeus, assembly GCF_001266775.1. Classification (NCBI taxonomy): domain Eukaryota; kingdom Metazoa; phylum Chordata; class Actinopteri; order Cyprinodontiformes; family Rivulidae; genus Austrofundulus; species Austrofundulus limnaeus. The sequence goes on along the minus strand of NW_013953090.1, from coordinate 174,624 downwards.
TATTTACTGATAAACTCCCTCATGTTTAAGCCCAATAATAACTCCTAATATGTTACATGTTAAATGTTTATAAGATGAACAGAAACACTTAAAACAGAGGTGTCCAAAGTGGGGCCCGCGGGCCAACATTTCATTTGGCCCACCAGTTGTCCTGGTTATTAGATTGTAATSTCCTGTAGAAACACTATATTTCCACTTTTCAACCATTGGTCCAACTCTAGGTACAAGGAGCTGAAGTCAGATAGCCTTAACTCATGGTACTCAATTTATCTTTGAATTATGTTAAGATTAAACATAAAGTATAAGTAACTACAAGAGATATTTACATTAGATTTAAGCACACAACATATGGTATCTAAATCAGAGTGTTCAGATATCTCAATGTTGTTTTAAGTTCTTAAAAAAAGAATAAAACTCTTTTAAAACCTATTCTCAACAAAACCAATTACAACATAAAATACAGATCCTGACGTTCTGTGTATTTATAAAGTTTAGTACTTCAGCATTCAGAGATTTTTAGTCTGCACTTGGGGTTCAACCAAACAATGCCAAACATGCAGAGGTGTAAAGTAACTAAGTACAAATACTTCTTTACTGTACTTAAGTAGAATTTTTTGGTATCTGTACTTTACTTGAGTAATTTTTTTCAGCCTCCTTTTTACTTCTACT
>NW_013953090.1:170884-172240 GCF_001266775.1 Austrofundulus limnaeus | reverse complement strand
CTTGTGGTTCAATATTTTAAAATTTTAAATTCACATTTTTCCCTTAAGTTATAAAGTCCTTCCTTTTTGAAAAGAATGTTTCCTGATATGGAATTATTTTTGGCTTTAAACAAAATAACAGCCATTTGTAAATTCACTAAGTCAGTGAATTTTAAAAGTTTAGATTTCATAAATAGTGCAGTGAATCATCCAAATAACCAACCTTATTGATTATTCTTATTGATTAGTCTTATTGATTGTTTTTGTAATGTTATTATTGACTGTAGTGAAGTTCTGCAGTTGTTGCATAACTCTGCACAGTAACTGAAATGAGGTTAAACTAGTGAACAGTAGAGAATGTGGAGAGCTGTTTCCTCCACACGTTTAGCTTTATTTAAAATAAACAGACTTTTTGACAATTTTCTTTGTGTATACAGTATCTAATTGGAGGTTTCCATGTTATTTATCATCAATAATGACCCCAAGAAACTTATAATCGTTTACTCTTTCAGTGTTTACACCATATATCTTTATTTTGATATCTTTATTTGACTTCGTCTTTCCTTTCTATAAGAAAAAAACAAAGATTTTAAATTAAAGGTTGTGATGTTTGCTAATTAAACCAAAACAACATATGAAAATAATGGTTCAGATTTTCTGTAAAATATCCTGAACAATTAATATCTTGTCTGTTGTAGATAGTTCAGTGAATCACCTGAGTTTGAAGAAACCGGGTTTAACTTGAACTGTTGAGCTCGTCTGAGTGGACCCAACGTCAAACTGACTTGATGCTGTTTTAAAACAAATCCAGTTTCAATGTTTCTGTGCAAACAGTGTTTTAKTCACCTCCATGGTCATTTTCAGATCAAGTCCCTCACTCTGCATCTGAAGTACAGAACAGTAATGTTTGAGTGTTCAGGTCAAGAGGGAGTGTGGTAATTATTGTTTTTGTTTCAGGAAATGTGTGCATGCATTTCACTACTCACGCACCCTGAAAAAAGGAAGAACTGGTCCAAAAACGTTCTGCTTTTATAATTGTGCATGTATGTGAAAATGCTAATAAGAACGGCTCTGATGAAGCACATCAGGCCTAAAAAGTCTTGTTTGTTGTCAGTGGCAGCTGGTGGATTTTTCTGCAGGTGGGGCTACGACTCCAAAATAGATGTTTCCCAAAAAGCAATCAAACATGTACTAAGTTGTATCACACCAGTGTTTTTATTAAACAATTGTCAATAATAAAACAACATTACAATGTCATGTAGTGTGTTATTTTTAGTACATAAATTTTGCTCTTCTGTTACTAAGAAGCAAATTTCTTCATGACTCTGGTTAAAGTCAGGGATGTTTTAACCAGATTCTTATAGAGCATGGTCAGTG
>NW_013953090.1:168621-169588 GCF_001266775.1 Austrofundulus limnaeus | reverse complement strand
AAATGTCTCCTGGGTGAGGAAAAATACATGCACACAGTTTTTTAACATTAATGGACAAAAGATTATCTTGAAGCCAACCATGAAATGTCTGAAGATCTGCTTGTAACTGACTATTTATAGATTCAATTTTGGATATATGGAGTGTAAACTCTCCCTCTGTCTTTGTTCTGCTGCTTTTCTTGTCCAGCAGATCTGGTCCAAGTTATTTTACTTTAAGCTTCTCCTGGTGTGTTCTGGTCTAAAACACTTTTCTGTTTTAAGAAACTTAGCTAAGTTGTTTAGCGCCTCCATTTCTTGACATGTTAATGCTGTTCGCATCGTATCCGTCAGTCTACACCAAACCACGCCCACATCCACTCACACTGGAGACACGTTTTTGTACGTCCACCCTAATTGGCTGAATCCTGTGGCTTTGGGCTGATCCTGGGCTGAACAGAATTAGCCCCAATGAGCGAGAAGAGGTTAACTGCAGAATCAAAGTAGGTGTGTCACAAGAGTGGGTGTGTCTAAAGCATAAACACTGTGGGCTACGAGGCCTACATGACGGTTTCCTTAGACCTTGTTTGACCTCTTTACAGCCTGACCCTGACCCCAACACCAAGGTTAACCAGGAGAATGTGACCCAAGTAGGGTTCTCCAGAAAAACTGGTGCMGTACAGTGTCGCCCCTTTTTTGCTTGTCCAATCAGGTGTGTCCCTTTAAAATCGCCTTTCCTTGTGGCACGCCCACTCGTCTGCACTTGTCCGCAGAGACCCCTACTTGCAATGAGCCGCAAACCGAGGGGGCGTGGCGAGACGCCTGTCAGTCATTCTGAACCAGGACAGACATTACATGAAAATGGGCTGTGAAAAGTTAGCCCTGCAGAACAACCCTCCCAGGTGGTTTGGTACCAGTTTTCCTTGTAAATTTCACAAAATAAGATATGTTATTTTAAAAAATTTATTTTTAAGTTGTTATTTATACATTG
>NW_013953090.1:165631-166828 GCF_001266775.1 Austrofundulus limnaeus | reverse complement strand
GTTATTTTATGAACTTTAGGCTGGTTCTAATCTTCATAGAGTAATTCCTACACACAAGAAACAATATATAAACCTGTCACTGGAGGACTCTATCAGAACTGTGAGCACTGAGAGAAAAATGGAAATCAACAAATGAAAATAACTCCTTTCATAGCAGCAAATACAATATGTGTAGAAATAACAGGTGTGTCTGACATAATGACACATACACTCTCAGACAAATAATTATAATCACAAGATGTGTTTGAAAGTGATAACTAGCTGATGATAAAACAACATACCTCAGAAGAAGAGGCGTTTTCCACATCGCGCTCCTCTTCTCTGATCCGTAGCGGCCGTTTTATGGTCCTTGACGATCTTCCAGCCCATATAAATGTGTCTTATAAAGCACAAACACACTTCAAACACACTTAGGCACAAACAGAAACACGTGGAAAAACTCTGAAAATTGTTAAAAATGCACCGGATTCCTGCTCGATTTTYTCTCCTCCTGTTCTCTCGCTCGCCTGTTGTTTGAACGGTAAAATCTCGCGATACTATTCCGAGTTACTGTAATATACCTAATATACTGACAGAAAGCACAGAGTCTCAGCTCCCTAACAGCAGTGGAATTTTTCAGATTGAGCGAACACTTGCGGAGTTACGGTAACGTTCCCCAGACACGGCAATGTGGAAGTGAAGACATAGCGCCGGCGCTGTTATGGTACTAAAAGGGGAGTGTTATCTGTTTTCTTTATGAATAAAAAGTCTCTTACATCAAAAAAAGCTCCAGCTAGCTGCTGCTACATCTATATGTGCTTCCAACTTATTCCATGCAAAACAATGTGATTCAAAACTGAAGGTGATATAAAGCTTTATAAAATAATATTTGTCTGAACTGCTTTAAAAACTGTTTGAGTTGTTTTAAGAAAACAGAAATCATCTGAGTCTCASTCTGGTCAGAATTAAACTGTTTCTGTAAATTAGGGCCATTCGATGAGCTATCTACAATAGGGCTGTGTATTGACAAGAATTTGGCAATAAGATACATATCATGACAGAGGGGTCACGATACGATATATCCTTATATATTGCGATACTGTAAGCAAGGTGATATATTGCAGTATTTTGTCAAAAAATTCTATTAAATAAAAACCTCTTACAGGGGAAAAAAATGAAAAACCAAAATTCATTGTCTCAGAAAATTCTAATATTACA
>NW_013953090.1:161872-163421 GCF_001266775.1 Austrofundulus limnaeus | reverse complement strand
GACTTTGAAAAATAAATATGTTCTTTTTTTTCTTATAAAAGGTTAAATAAAACAAAAATATTGGTGGTAATTTTTGACTGTAACTTTACAAACGGCTCCATCAGATGTTGTGTTTAAAAAGCCTCATCAGAATCAGACAGTAGACACAAAGCAGGTTTAGTTTTAACTTCACTGCTTTAAAACAGMCCAAATTACATTCAGGTTCATTAGTGAGTCTGCTGAGTAGTTGTGTGTCGTACTGCAGACACAACCTGTGAGCCGTGTGTAAGAGCGTGAGTCAGACAACTTCTTTAATTACCAGGTAATACAGCCAGCTGCTCCATCACTCTGGCAGTGGCAGTGATTAAATGCAGTAAAATATTCATTCCAATCAGACGCCCACATGTATAATTAATGCACAGTGAAAGGACGTGGCAACTTTTACCACCACACACACGTCTCCATCAGCATGCTCCCTCAGACTGCTGCTGTGTGTGTTTGTTGGGGCGGGTCCATGGAACGGAGCTGAGGCTGAGCCAGCTCTCCACGGGGGGGTCAGAGGTCATTCAGCCACCTACACAGCAGATGTGCTGGGCTGCACTCCGACTGTCTCCACGCTCTCTGGGAGGTGTTTTATTGGGGAAACAGCATCTCGAGTTTGTCGACGACCAGACTTTCTGCTCACTCTGGTGGGTGTGCTGCCTTCATCGCTCCTTTGTTTTCTTCTGCTTTTGTGTCTCACAGTACCTGCAAATACCTGCGAGCAGTTTGAGGTCTCAGAAGCTGTCTCGTGTCTCCAGTGGGCAGGAGAAAAATACAAACACAAAACAAACTGAGACATGAAGTGAATTTATAGACATAAAGTAGAGTTTCAAGTTCAGCTGCAGGCAGTGTATGTACACAAAACTATAAAAATAAGGACTTTTGAAAAGTGTTGGAAATCTGATTTACTTTTACACACTTTGTCACATTACTGTTGTAACTTCAAAGCATTTTACAGAGATTTTATGTGAAAGGCCGACGTAAAGTAGCACAGAATAAACCATAAGTGTGCATTCACCTAATGAAGCCTAAAGACACACAAATACTTCACTCTGCGGAGTACAGGCTGCCGTTTGTAAAGTTACACAGTCAAAATGACCACCAATATTTTTGTTTTATTTAGACTTTTATAAGAAAAAAAGAACAGTTTTATTTTTCTAAGTCAGTTTTTCACCAATATGATTCATAAATGTCATAGTTTATAAACTAAATATTTAACTTACAAATTAAATATTTACATAGCTAGCTAAATGTTTAAGTTAAATATTTAGAGGGCTAGCTAAATACTTAACTTGCTAGCTAATTATATAGGTAGTTAGCTGAATATTTAACTTAAATATTTAAGTGGCTACCTAAATATAGTTGCAACTTAAATATTTAGCTAGCAAGTTAAATATTTAACTTAAATATTCAGCTAGCTACCTAAATATTTAAGTTGCAAATTAAATATTTAGTAGCTACCTAAATTTTTAGTTTAAATATTTAGCTAGCAAGTTAAATATTTAACTTAAATATTCAGCTAGCTACC
>NW_013953090.1:159455-161328 GCF_001266775.1 Austrofundulus limnaeus | reverse complement strand
TCTTATAAAAGGTTAAATAAAACAAAACTATTGGTGTTAATTTTTGACTGTGTAACTTTAAAAAAGGCACCACATAGCAGAGGTCCGCCGGACCGGTCTACGCAAAGATCAATTTTTTACGTCTGTGTCGGCGGTGTCGCACAATAAAGTGCCCGGCGAGTTCCTGTCCAACTGTTTTGGATGCAGAAAGGTCAGTGAATCTTTTGGTCGTAGGTTTTTCATTTTAGAAACGGGTATTAAAAAACAAGAATTGAGTGGATATTWGATTTTTGTTTCAAAATACTGAAATTAAAATTCAAACACAAAGCATGTCTCATTCTTAGTGTTAAAGGGGGATGAGCAAAAAAATTTTTAAACGATTTGAGTTTCATTTTCTGTTTCAGATAGCAAAAAAGAAAATTACTTGAAGACAGAAACGAAAAAAAGGCTTGTTTGTTCACAGTCCATGACAGGTCGTGTCAAATTACTGTATCCCTACAACAAACTGTTTCACCACCAGAAGTGGTGTCTGCAATATCAAAGTTATTCAATAAACATCTCATTACAAGTAAAAAGCATTGATACTGACTTCGGTATCAAATAAATTTGCCAAGTATTTATTTGGTATCAGATCGATATCAAAGTGGTAGTACTGCCCACCACTCGCTGAAAGGAAAACTCCAAGGACGCAAACTGACTGAAAAAAGCACAGATTTTGTCAAAACTTTGTGCTCACAGAACAACAATCGTCCAACACACTAATAGAATGAAATTTATCTTAATTTGCTTTTTATTGAGAAAACGGAGATGAAACATGGAGGCAGTAGCCGACATGTATTCAGTAAAAGAGACTTATTTGGCCAAAGGCCACATGAAGTATCTCTGCAAAGCCTTTGGTCACAGAGAGACAGTCATCATACAACTCATTTATGGACACTTCTCTGTGTTTCAGCCTTTTATTTACAGAAATTAGTGTTTCATTCTGCAGAGCTGCCAGGTGAGCGCCCCCTCTGGTGGGGGGATAAATAGTCGTAGAATACAAACAAACAAGTCTTTTTCTGTTTCTGTCTTCAAGTAATTTTCTTTTTTGCTATCTGAAACAGAAAATGAAACTCAAATCATTTTTAACATTTTGTTTATCTCCTTTCGATATTAAGAATGAGAATGGCTTTGTATTTTAATTTTAATGTCAGTATTTAAAAAAAAAATCAAATATCCACTCAATTCTTGTTTTTTAATACCCGTTTCAAAAATGAAAATCCAATGACCAAAAGATACACTGACCCAGAAACAAGCAGATAAAGTTGAGAATCTGTCATTTGTTTTGAAGACTGTCTCATGGAGGAGATTAGAAAACTTTATGATGCGTCAACAAACAAAACTAAAGACTTTCAGCGAACAACAAATTCGTGGGAAATGGCTCAGATCCTGCAGCATAAATATGACCGTATACTGATGTGTGCCACACTTTTTAGATTATTTGTAATAAAATAGTTTTTGAATTGTTGCACATTGTACTTGTACATTTGCACAACAAAATTGTGTTACAAGCCCTCCCTCCACTCAAATTGTTGGTCCATCACCTAAAACTGTGGTGAGACTGAGCTTTGTGTAGTGTAGTAGTGAGCCACAGTTGCTGCAGTGTGTGTTTTGTATCATTATGTCTGGGTGTAAGTGTGTCATCTGTTGTCGGCTCCTGTTCCAGTTTCTCTGAGTGGTGGGGAAGCTGCCTGGCTGTGCACACCACCACGTGACCAGGAGACCAGGAAGCTTCGGTTGTTTTACACGGTGAACAGGTGCACGCTCCTCAGCGACTTCAGCCACTGACCTGAATTCAAGAAGCTAGAAGCAGGGGCGCCTGCAGGGTGAGAATAAGCTGGGCACCCCAGTGCCC